>NW_027195610.1:97500-157500 GCF_038502225.1 Cherax quadricarinatus
CCTCCCAAAGAACACAAACAACCCCACTGGGACAAACCGATCATGGAAAAAATCGCCAACACAATGCTCTCCAATGCCTCAGGAAAGGACAAAGCTCGTCTCCTGGCAGTGAAGGCACCACACTCAGGAGATTTCCTGTTTGCTGTTCCCAATTCCTCCTTGGGCACTCGACCCCCATCCTCACCGAACATAGGTATATTTGCGGCAGGGCGACAGCTGATCAATTCGGACTTCATGGTCTCGTGTGTCACACAGCAGAAGGGAAGTATGCCAGGCATGAGGAGGTCAATGACATCATAAAGAGAAGCCTCGCCACAGCCCGTTGTCCAGCTCAACAGGAACCCCAAGTACAGAGGTCTGACGGAAGTCTAAAGCGTCCTGATGGAGCCACTATGCTACCTTGGAAGGATGGAAAGCAGATTGCCTGGGAATACACATGCGCCGCCACATTGGCAGACACCTACTTGCCATACTCCGTAGTGGAAGGGGGTGGAGCTGCCAGCCACAGGGAGACACAGAAGATCCGCAAATATGAAGACCTTCCCCCTTGCTATAACTTTATCCCAATAGGGTCGGAGACCCTTGGAGGATGGGGCAAGTGTGCTCTAAAGTTCCTAATAGAGCTAGGTGAAAAGCTCATCATAGAAACAAAGGACCACAGGGCGATCAGCTTCCTCTTTCAGAGACTCAGTGTTGCGATCCAGAGAGGAAATGCCTGCAGCATTCTGGGCACGCGGCCCACCGCCGGGGCACTGGACGAAGTATTCGAGATGTAGCGCTGAGTTACCTATGTTGTTTTACTTTGTATCGTATTTTTGTGAATGTTTTGTCAATGTATTTTGTCTTTAAATAAAATATATATATATATAATATAGGGGGTGGTAGGAGAAAATTCTCAAACAGCTTCAGGGAGAATCTTGAGTTTTCCCTGAAGCAAGTTTATTCTTTTCTCTGAGGATGAGGGTCCCTACAATAGTTCTAGAGGTGGTACCTCCCTATATATTTGAAATATATTATATATATATATATATATATATATATATATATATATATATATATATATATATATATATATATATATATATATATATATATATATATATATATATATATATATATATATGCAATAAGATCACAGTAAACAGGTGATTTCAGAATATGCAAAACAACCACTCTGAAAGAATAGAGAAATTCCAAGCGCTTTCGTGACTACTCACATTATCAAGGAACTATGAAAGTAAAGCATCCAAGGAAGCTATATAAGGGGTCTGGTCGGCACCTCACTATCAGATCCCACAACGGTTTAAACACGTGACGCGCGGCGAGCCAACTTGGAAAGGTCCTTGGCACAACTCACCCCACAAACTATTCTACCCAAGAAATGAGAAATTTTAAAGATTATTTGTCCAGTGTATTATTAAATTCTTCCCAAATTCTATTAATTATAAATGGATCTAATTTATATAAACCAAAGGAAATATTCATATTATTGTCAAAACTGCTTTTTATGAAACAAGATTCAATTATATTCCTGTCGACCATGGACTTGCTTGATACTACTTTCTCAACTTTTTGAAAATCAATTGGATGGTTAAAATCTCTTACATGAATAAATAGAGCATTGGAATCTTGTCCAGTTCTAATGCTATATTTATGTTGTTTTAATCTTAGTTCGAGATTTTTACCAGTTTGACCGTAATAAACTTTATCGCAAATTTTACAAGGAATCTTATAGACACATCCATCAGCATTTTGGGGGGAATTCTTTATCAAAAGTTTTTTTACTGTATCGAGATTTTTGAATACAACTTTAATATTAAAAGTCTTAAGAAGAGAAGGCATATCAACCAAGTTTTCATGGTAAGGGAGAACCAACATATTTTTATTTGAATAAGGCTGGTTGTCCCTTTTTGGATTGTAAAAAGTATTTCTGGCAACTTTAAAAGATTTATCAATTACATTTCTTGGGTATTTTAAATCATTACCTATTTCATAAATTTTGGATATTTCCTCATCTATGAACTCAGGACTACAAATTCGTAAAGCTCTCAGAAACATTGATGAGAAAACAGACAGTTTGACTCTATCTTGATGCGAGGAATAATAGTGGACATAGGAACAGTTATTAGTAGGTTTTCTGTAAATTTTAAATTTGAATTCATTATTACCCTTAATAATTAAAACATCTAGAAAAGGCAATGAGTTATTTTCTTCAAACTCAACAGTAAAGTTTATTGAATGGGCTAAGCTATTTAATTTTCCAAGGAAATGGTGTATATCTACATTTTTTGGGCATAAGACACAAAATATCATCAACATATCTGAACCATTTTGCTCTATTAGGGAGGATTGTGTTAAGTAACCTTGTTTCAAAAAATTCCATGTATAGGTTACTAAGAACAGGTGAAAGAGGATTTCCCATTGCCATACCAAACTTCTGAGTGTAAAATTTATCATTAAATACAAATTTTGCATCAACAATGCAAAGTTTAATAAGTTTAATGATAGTAGGAACTGGCAATGGTAAATCATAGTTAACGAGTTCTTCAGATAAGAAACTTAATAAATCATCAACAGGAACTTTCGTAAACAAGGAAGTAACATCAAAACTAACCATGTTAAAATCATTTAGGTCAGTCAAGGAGCTTAATTTATCAACCAAGTCTATGCTGTTTTTAACATTAAAGTTAGAAATTTTGCCAACAATAGGGCTCAAAATATCAACAAGCCAGTGGGTGTCTGTGTGTGTGTGTGTGTGAGTGTGTCTTTGTTTTTATGGTGTTTGAGATGTGGGTGTCATGCTGGATGAAGTGTGGATGATAAGCTATGTGAAGTGTGGGTGTCATGCTGTGTGAAGTTTGGGAGCCTTGCTGGGTAAAGTGTGGGTGTCATGCTGGGTGAAGTGTGGGTGTCATGCTGCGTGAAGTGAGGATGCCATGCTGGGTGAAGTGTGGGTGCCTTGCTGGGTGAACTGTAGGTGCCATGCTGGGTGAAGTGTCGGTGCCATGCTGGTTGAAGTGTGGGTGTCATGCTGGGTGAAGTGTGGGTGTCATGCTGTGTGAAGTGTGGGTGCCATGCTGGGTGAAGTGTGGGTGCCATGCTGGGTGAAGTGTGGGTGCCATGCTGGGTGAAGTGTGGGTGCCATGCTGGGTGATGAAGTGTGGGTGTCATGCTGGGTGAAGGCTGATTGTGGGTGAAGTGTGGGTGTCATGCTGGGTGAAGTGTTGGTGACATGCTGGGTGAAGTGTGGGTGTAATTGTGGGTGAAGTGTGGGTGTAAGGCTGGGTGAAGTGTGGGTGTTATGCTCGATGAAGTGTGGGTGTCATGCTGGATAAAGTGTGAGTGCCATACTTGGTGAAGTGCGGGTGCCGTGCTGGGTGAAGTGTAGGTGTCATGCAGGGTGAAGTGTGGGTGCCATGCTAGGTGAAGTGTGGGTGTCATGATGGGTGAGGTGTAGGTGCTATGCTTGGTGAAGTGAGGGAGCCATGCTGGGTGAAGTGTGGATGCCATGCTCGGAGAAGTGTGGGTGTCATGCAGGGTGAAGTGTGGGTATCATGCCGGGTGAAGTGTGGATGCCATGCTCGGTGAAGTGTGGGTACCATACTGCGTGAAGTGTGGATGCAATGCTAGGTGAAGTGTGGGTGCTGTGCTGGGTGAAGTGTGGGTGACATGCTGGGTGATGTGTGGGTGGCATGCTGGGTGGAGTGTGAGTTCCATGCTGGTTAAAGTGTGGGTGCCATTCTGGGTGAAGTGTGGGCACCATGCTGGTTGAAGTGTGGGTGCAATGTTGGGTGAAATGTGAGAGCCATGCTGGGAGAAGTACGGGTGCTGTGCTGGTTAAAGTGTGGGTACCACGCTGGGTGAAGTGTGAGTGTCATGCTGGGTGAAGTGTGGATGCCATTGTGGGTGAAGTGTGGGTACCATGCTAGTTGAAGTGTGGGTGCCATGCTGGGTGAAGTGTGGGTGCTATGCTGGGTGAAGTGTGAGTGCCATGCTGGGTGAGGTTCGGGTGCCATGCTGGTGAAGTGTGGGTGTCATGCTGGGTGAAGTGTGGGTGCCTTGCTGGGTGAAGTGGGGGTGCCATGCTGGGTGAAGTGTGGGTGTCATGGTGGGTGAAGTGTGGGTGCTATACTTGGTGAACTGTGGGTGCCATGCTGGGTCAAGTGTGGGAACAATGCTGGCTGAAGTGTGGTAGCCATTGTGGGTGAAGTGTGGGTGTCAAGCTTGTTGAAGTGTGGTTGCCATGCTGGGTGAAGTACAGACTCGATGCTTGGTGAAATGCGGGTGTCATGCTGGGTGAAGTGTGGGTGTCATGCTGAGTGAATGCTAGGTAAAGTGTGGGTGCAATGTGCTGCAATGCTGAATGAAATGTGAGTGCCATGCTGGGTGAAGTGCTGGTGTCGTGCTGGGTGAATTGTAGGTGTAATGCTGGGTGAAGTGTGGGTGCCATGCTGGGTGAAGTGTGGGTGTCATGATGGGTGAAGTGTAGGTGCTATGCTTGGGGAAGTGTGGGTGCCATGCTGGGTGAAGTGGGGGTCCCATGCAGAGTGATGTGTGGTTAGAGGCTGAGTGAAGTGTGGGTGTCATGCTGGATGAAGTATGGGTGTCATGCTGCGTGAAGTGAGGGTGTCATGCTGGGTGAAGTGTTGGTGACATGCTGGGTGAAGTGTGGGTGTCATGCTGGATGAAGTGTGAGTGTCATGCTGGGTGAAGTGTGGGTGCTATGCTAGTTGAAGTGTGGGTGTCATGATCGGTGAAGTGTAGGTGCTAAGCTTGGTGAAGTGTGGGTGCCATGTTGGGTGAAGTGTGGGTGCCATGCTCGGAGAAGTGTGGGTGTCACGCTGTGTGAAGTGAGGGTATCATGCTGGGTGAAGTGTGGATGCCATGCTGGGTGAAGTGTGGGTACCATACTGTGTGAAGTGTGGATGCCATGCTAGGTGAAGTGTGGTTGCCATCCTGGGTAAAGTGCAGGTGGTATGCTGGTTGAAGTGTGGGTGACATGCTGGGTGATGTGTGGGTTCCATGCTGGTTGAAGTGTGGGTGACATGCTGGGTGATGTGTGAATGTCATGCTGGGTGAAATGTGGATGCCATTCTTGGTGAAGTGTGGGCACCATGCTGGATGAAGTGTGGGTGCCATGCTGGGTGTAGTGTGGGTGCCATGCTGGGTGAAGTGTGAGTGCCATGCTGGGTGAAGTTCGGGTGCCATGCTGGGTGAAGTGTGGGCGTCATGCTGGGTGAAGTGTGGGTGTCATGATGGGTGAAGTGTGGTTGCTATACTTGGTGAAGCGTGGGTGCCATGCTGGGTCAAGTGTGGGTACCATGCTGGGTGAAGTGTGGGTGCCATAGTGGGTGAAGTGTGGGTGTCATGCTACGTGAAGTGTGGGTGCCATCCTGGGTGAAGTGTGGGTGCTATGCTGGGTGAAGTGTGGGTGACATGCTGGGTGATGTGTGGGTGTCATGCTAGGTGAAGTGTGTGTGTCATGATGGGTGAAGTGTAGGTGCTATGCTTGGTGAAGTGTGGGTGCCATGCTGGGTGAAGTGTGGGTGCCATGCTCGGAGAAGTGTGGATGTCGTGCTGGGTGAAGTGTGGGTATAATGCTGGGTGAAGTGTGGATACCATGCCGGGTGAAGTGTGGGTACCATACTGTGTGAAGTGTGGATGTCATGCTAGGTGAAGTGTGGGTGCCATCCTGGGTGAAGTGCGGGTGCTATGCTGGGTGAAGTGTGGGTGACATGCTGGGTGATGTGTGGGTGGCATGCTGGGTGGAGTGTGAGTTCCATGCTGGTTAAAGTGTGGGTACCACGCTGGGTGAAGTGTGAGTGTCATGCTGGGTGAAGTGTGGATGCCATTCTGGGTGAAGTGTGGATACGATGCTGGGTGAAGTGTGGGTACCATGCTGGGTGAAGTGTGGGTGCCACGCTGGGTGAAGTGTGAGTGCCATGCTGGGTGAAGTTCGGTTGCCATGCTGGGTGAAGTGTGGGTGTCATGCAGGGTGAAGTATGGGTTCCATGCTGGTTGAAGTGTGGGTGTCATGCTGGGTGAAGTGTGGGTGTTATGATGGGTGAAGTGTGGGTGGTTGAAGTTCGGGTGCCGTGCTGAGTGAAGTGTGGGTGTCATGCTGGATGAAGTATGGGTGCCATGCTGGGTGAAGTGTGGGTGTCATGCTGGGTGATGTGTGGGTGTCATGATGGGTAAAGTGTAGGTGCTATACTTGGTGAAGTGTGGGTGCCATGCTGGGTCAAGTGTGGGTACAATGCTAGGTGAAGTTTGGGTGCCATAGTGGGTGAAGTGTGGGTGTCATGCTGCGTGAAGTGTGGGTGTCATGCTGGGTGAAGTGTTGGTGACATGCTGGGTGAAGTGTGGGTGCCATGGTGGGTGAAGTGTGTGTGTCATGCTGGGTGAAGTGTCGGTGTCATGCTGGATGAAGTGTGAGTGACATGCTGGGTGAAGAGCGGGTGCCGTGCTGGGTGAAGTGTAGGTGTCATGCTGGGTGAAGTGTGGGTACCATGCTAGGTGAAGTGTGGGTATCATGATGGGTGAAGCGTAGGTGCTATGCTTGGTGAAGTGTGAGTGCCATGCTGAGTGAAGCGTGGGTGCAATGTTCAGAGACGTGTGGGTGACAAGCTGGATGAAGTGTGGGTATCATGCTGGGTGAAGTGTGGATGCCATACTGTGTGAAGTGTGGGTACCATACGGTGTGAAGTATGGATGCCATGCTAGGTGAAGTGTGGGTGCCATCCTTGGTGAAGTGCGGGTGCTATGCTGGGTGAAGTGTGGGTGACATGCCGGGTGATGTGTGGGTGGCATGCTGGGTGGAGTGTGGGATCCATGCTGGTTGAAGTGTGGGTACCATGCTGGGTGAAGTGTGAGTGTCATTCTGGGTGAAGTGTGGATGCCATTCTGGGTGAAGTGTGGGCACCATGCTGGTTGAAGTGTGGGTGCCATGATGGGTGAAGTGTGGGTGCCATGCTTGGTGAAGTGTTAGTGCCATGCTGGGTGAAGTTCGGGTGCCATGCTGGGTCAAGTGTTGGTGCCATGCTCGGTCAAGTGTGGGTGCCATGCTGGGTCAAGTGTGGGTACCTTGCTGGGTGAAGTGTGGTGCCATGGTGGGTGAAGTATGGGTGTCATGCTGCGTGAAGTGTGGATGCCATGCTGGGTGAAGTGTGAGTGCCATGCTGGGTGAAGTGTGGGTGTCATGCTGGGTGAAGTGTGGGTGTCATGCTGGATAAAGCGTGGGTGACATGCTAGGTGAAGTGTTGTTGTCAAGCTGCGCGAAGTGTGGGTGCAATGCTTGGTGAAATGTGAGTGCGATGCTGGGTGAAGTGTAGATATCATGCTGAGTGAAGTGTGGGTGTCATGCTGGATGAAGTGTGGGTGTCATGATGGGTGAAGTGTAGGTGCTATGCTTGGGGAAGTGTCGGTTCCATGCTGCATGAAGTGTGGGTACGAAGCTGGGTGGAGTGTGGGTGTCATGCAGCATGAAGTGTGGATGCCATGGTGGGTGAAGTGTGGGTACTATGGTGGGTGAAGTGTGGGTGCCATGGTTGGTGAAGCGTGCGTGTCATGCTGGGTGAAATGTGGGTGTCATGCTGGGAGAAGTGTGGGTGTCATGCTATGTGAAGTGTCGATGCCATGCTAGGTGAAGTGTGGGTACCACGCTGGGTGAAGTGTGGGTACCATGCTGGGTGAAGTGCGGGTGCTATGCTGGGTGAAGTGTAGGTGACATGCTGGGTGAAGTGTGGGTGTCATGCTGCCTGAAGTGTGGATGCCATGCAGGGTGAAGTGTGGGTGCCTTGCTGGGTGAAGTGTGGGTGTCATGCTGGGTGAAGTGTGGGTGCCATGCTGGGTGAAGTGTTGGTGTCATGCTGGATGAAGTGTGGATGACATGCTAGGTGAAGTGTAGGTGTCATGCTGTGTGAAGTGTGGGTGCCATGCTGGGTGAAGTATGAGTGCCATGCTGGGTGAAGTGTGGGTGATGTGCTGGGTGAAGTGCAGGTGTCATGCTGGGTTAAGTGTGGGTGCCATGCTGTGTGAAGTGTGGGTGTCATTATGGGTGAAGTTTAGGTGCTATGCTTTGTGAAGTGCGGGTGCTATTCTGGGTGAAGTGTGGGTGACATGCTGGGTGAAGTGTGGGTGTCATGCTGGGTGAAGTGTGTGTGTCATGATATGCGAAGTGTGGGTGCTATGCTTGAAGTGTGGGTGCCATGCTGGGTGAGGTATGGGTACCATGCTGGGTGAAGTGTGGGTGTCATGCTGGGTGAAGTGTGGGAGTCATGCTGCGTGAAGTATGGATGCCATGGTGGGTGAAGTGTAGGTACCATGCTGGGTGAAGTGCGCTTGCTATGCTTGGTGAAGTGTAGGTGACATGCTGGGTGATGTGTGTGTGGCATTATGCATGGAGTGTGGGTTCCATGCTGGTTGAAGTGTGGGTTCGATGCTGGGTGAAGTGTGAGTGCCATGCTGGGTAAAGTTTGGATGCCATTCTGGGTGAAGTGTGGGTTCGATGCTGGGTGAAGTGTGGGTGCCATGCTGGGTGAAGTGTGGGTGCCATGCTGGGTGAAGTGTGAGTGCCATGCTGGGTGAAGTTCGGGTGCCATGCTGGGTGAAGTGTGGGTGTCATGCTGGGTGAAGTATGGGTGCCATGCTGGGTGAAGTGTGGGTGTCATGCTGGTGAAATGTGGGTGTCATGATGGGTGAAGTGTGGGTGCTATACTTGGTGAAGTGTGGGTGCCATGCTGGGTCAAGTGTGGGTGCAATGCTGGGTCAAGTGTGTGTACCTTGCTGGGTGAAGTGTGAGTGCCATGGTGGGTGAAGTGTGGGTGTCATGCTGCATGAAGTGTGTATGCCATGGTGGGTGAAGTGTGGGTACCATGGTGGGTGAAGTGTGGGTGCCATGGTTCATGACGCGTGGATGTCATGCTGTGTGAAATGTGGGTGTCATGCTCGGAGAAGTGTGGGTGTCATGCTAGGTGAAGTGTCGATGCCATGCTAGGTGAAGTGTGGTACCACGCTGGGTGAAGTGTGGGTACCATGCTGGGTGAAGTGCGGGTTCTATGCTCGGTGAAGTGTAGGTGACATGCTGGGTGAAGTGTGGGTGTCATGCTGGGTGAAGTGTGGGTGTCATGCTGCGTGAAGTGTGGATGCCATGCAGGGTGAAGTGTGGGTGCCTTGCTGGGTGAAGTGTGGGTGTCATGCTGGGTGAAGTGTGGGTGCCATGCTGGGTGAAGTGTAGGTGTCATGCTGGATGAAGTGTGGATGACATGCTAGGTGAAGTGTGGGTGTCATGCTGTGTGAAGTGTGGGTGCCATGCTGGGTGAAGTATGAGTGCCATGCTGGGTGAAGTGCGGGTGATGTGCTGGGTGAAGTGCAGGTGTCATGCTGGGTGAAGTGTGGGTTCCATGCTGGGTGAAGTGTGGGTGTCATTTTGGGTGAATTTTAGGTGCTATGCTTGGTGAAGTGCGGGTCCTGTTCTGGGTGAAGTGTGGGTGACATGCTGGGTGAAGTGTGGGTGTCATGCTGGGTGATATGTGGGTGTCATGATTTGTGAAGTGTGGGTGCTATGCTTGAAGTGTGGGTGCCATGCTGGGTGAGGTGTGGGTACCATGCTGGGTGAAGTGTGGGTGTCATGCTGGGTGAAGTGTGGGAGTCATGCTGCGTGAAGTGTGGATGCCATGGTGGGTGAAGTGTAGGTACCATGCTGCGTGAAGTATGAGTGCCATGGTTGCTGAAGTGTGGGTGTCATGCTGGGTGAAGTGTGGATGCCATGATAGGTGAAGTGTAGGTACCCTGCTAGATGAAGTGAGGGTACCATGTTGGGTGAAGTGTGAGTGTCATGCTGGGTGAAGTGTGGATGCCATTCTGGGTGAAGTGTGGGTACCATGCTAGGTGAAGTGTGAGTGCCATGCTGGGTGAAGTGTGGGTGCCATGCTGGGTGAAGTGTGAGTGCCATTCTTGGAGAAGTGGGGGGTGCTATGCTGGGTGAAGTGTGGGTGCCATGCTAGGAAAAGTGTGGGTGTCATGCTGGGTGAAGTGTGGGTGTCATGATTTGTGAAGTGTGGGTGTTATTCTTGAAGTGTGGGTGCCATGCTGGGTGAGGTGTTGGTACCATGCTATGTGAAGTGTGGGTGTCATGCTGGGTGAAGTGTGGGAGTCATACTGCGTGAAGTGTGGATGCCATGGTGGGTGAAGTGTGGGTTCCTTGCTGGGTGAAGTATTAGTGCCATGGTTGTTGAAGTGTGGGTGTCATGCTGGGTGAAGTGTGGATGCCATGCTAGGTGAAGTGTGGGTACCCTGCTGGGTGAAGTGAGGGTACCATGCTGGTTGAAGTGTGAGTGTCATGCTGGGTGAAGTGTGGATGACATTCTGGGTGAAGTGTGGGTACCATGCTGGGAGAAGTGTGGGTGCCATGCTAGGTGAAGTGTGGTTGTCATACTGGGTGAAGTGTGGGTGTCATGATGGTTGAAGTGTGAGTGTCATGCTGGGTGAAGTGTGGGTGTCATGATGGGTGAAGTGTGGGTGCTATGCTTGGTGAAGTGTGGGTGCCATGCTGGGTGAAGTGTGAGTACCATGCAGGGTGAAGTGTGTGTGTCATGCTGGGAGAAGTGTGGGAGCCATGCTGTGTGAAGTGTGGATGCCATGGTGGAAGTGTGGGTACCATGCTGAGTGAAGTGTGGGTGCAATGGTGGGTGAAGTGTAGGTGTCATGATGGTTGAAGTGTGGATGCTATGCTTGGTGAAGTGTGGGTGCCATGCTGGGAGGAGTGTGGGTGCCATACTGGGTGAAGTGCGAGTGTCATGCTGGGTGAAGTGTGCGTGTCATGATGCTTGAAGTGTGGGAGCCATGCTGTGTGAAGTGTGGATGACATGGTGGGTGAAGTGTGGATACCATGCTGAGTGAAGTGTGGGTGCCATGGTGGGTGAAATGTGGGTGTCATGATGGGTGAAGTGTGGGTGCCATGCTGGGTGAAGTGTGAGTGCCATTCTTGGTGAAGTGCGGGTGCTATGCTGGGGGAAGTGTAGGTGTCATGCTAGGTGAAGTGTGTATGTCATGCTAGGTGAAGTGTGGGTGTCATGCTGGGTGAAGTGTGGGTGTCATGATTTGTGAAGTGTGGGTGCCATGCTGGGTGAGGTGTTGGTACCATGCTAGGTGAAGTGTGGGTGTCATGCTGGGTGAAGTGTGGGAGTCATGCTGTGTGAAGTGTGGATGCCATGGTGGATGAAGTGTGGGTACTTTGCTGGGTGAAGTATTAGTGCCATGGTTGTTGAAGTGTTGGTGTCATGCTGGGTGAAGTGTGGATGCCATGCTAGGTGAAGTGTGGGTACCCTGCTGGGTGAAGTGAGGGTACCATGCTGGGTGAAGTGTGAGTGACATGCTCGGTGAAGCGGGGGTGACATTCTGGGTGAAGTGTTGTGGATGTCATGATCTGTGAAGTGTGGGTGACATGCTGAGTGAAGTGTGAGGGTCATGCTGGGTGAAGTGTTGGTGGTGCTGGGTGAAGTGTGGGTGTCATGCTGGGTGAAGTGTGGGTTTCATGCTGGGTGAAGTGTGGGTGCCATGCTGGGTGAAGTGTGGGTACCATGCTGGGTGAAGTGTGGGTGCCATGCTGGGTGAAGTGTGGGTGCCATGCTGGGTGAAGTGTGGGTGTTATGCTTGGTGAAGTGTGGGTGCCATGCTGGGTGAGGTGTGGGTGCTATGCTTGGTGAAGTGTGGGTGCCATGCAAGGTGAAGTGTGGGTACTATGCTTGAAGTGTGGGTACCATGCTGGGTGAAGTGTGGGTTCCATGCTGGGTGAAGTGTGGATGCCATGCTGGGTGAAGTGTGGATGCCATACTGGGTGAAGTGTGAGTGTCATGCTGGGTGAAGTGTGGGTGCAATGGCGGTTGAAGTGTGGGTGCCATGCTGGGTGAAGTGTGGGTGCTATGCTTGGTGAAGTGTGTTTGCCATGCAAGGTGAAGTGTGGGTACTATGCTTGAAGTGTGGGTACCATGCTGGGTGAAGTGTGGGTTCCATGCTGGGTGAAGTGTGGATGCCATGCTGGGTGAAATGCGAGTGCCATGCTGGGTGAAGTGTGGGTGCCATATTGGGTGAAGTGTGGGTGTTATGCTTGGTGAAGTGTGGGTGCCATGCTGGGTGAGGTGTGGGTGCTATGCTTGGTGAAATGCGGGTGCCATGCTGGGTGAAGTGTGGGTAACATGCTGGGTGAAGTTTGGATGACATACTGTGTGAAGTGTGAGTGTCATGCTGGGCGAAGTGTGGGTGCAATGGTGGGTGAAGTGTGGGAGCCATGCTGGGTGAAGTGTAGGTTCCATTGTGGGTGAAGTGTGGGTACGATGCTGTGTGAAGTGTGACTGTCATGCTGGGTGAAGTCTGGTTGCTATGGTGGGTGAAGTGTGGTTGCAATGGTTGGTGAAGTATGCGTGCCATGCTGGGTGAAGTGTGGATGCCATACTGGGTGAAGTGTGGGTGCCATGCTGGATGAAGTGTGGGTGTTATGAGTGGTGAAGTGTGGTTGCAATGCTGGGTGAGGTGTGGGTGCTATGCTTCGTGAAGTGTGGGTGCCATGCTGGGTGAAGTGTGGGTACCATGCTGGGTGAAGTGTGGATGCCATTCTGGGTGAAGTGTGAGTGTCATGCTGGGTGAAGTGTGTGTGCAATGGTGGGTGAAGTGTGGGTGCCATGCTGGGTGAAGTGTGGGTGCTATGCTTGGTGAAGTGTGGGTGCCATGCTGGGTGAAGTGTGGGTGCTTTGCTTGGTGAAGTGTGGATGCCATGCTGGGTGAAGTGTGGGTTCCATGCTGGGTAAAGTGTGGATGCCATGCTGCGTGAAGTGGGAGTGTCATGCTGGGTGAAGTGTGGGTGCTATGGTGGGTGAAGCTTGGGTGCCATGCTGGGTGAAGTGTGGGTGCCATGCTGGGTGAAGTGTGGGTGTTATGCATAATGAAGTGTGGGTGCCATGCTGGGTGAGGTGTGGGTGCTATGCTTGGTGAAGTGCGGGTGCCAGGCTGGGTGAAATGGAGGTACCATGCTGGGTGAAGTGTAGGTGTCATGCTGGATGAAGTGTGGATGACATGATAGGTGAAGTGTGGGTGTCATGCTGTGTGAAGCTTGTGTGCCATGCTGGGTGAAGTATGAGTGCCATGCTGGGTGAAGTGCCGGTGATGTGCTGGGTGAAATGCAGGTGTCATGCTGGGTGAAGTGTGGGTGTCATGCTGGGTGAAGTGTGGGTGTCATGATGGTTGAAGTGTGGGTGCTATGCTTGGTGAAGTGTGGGTGACATGCTGAGTGAAGTGTGAGGGGGGTCATGCTGGGTGAAGTGTGGGTGCCATACTGGGTGAAGTGTGGGTGTCATGCTGGGTGAAGTGTGGGTGTCATGATCATGCTGGGTGAAGTGTGGGTGCCATGCTTGAGTGAAGTGAAGTGTGGGTGCCATGCTGGGTGAAGTGTGGGTACCATGCTGGGTGAAGTGTGAAGTGTGTCATGCTGGGTGAATGCTGGGTGAAGTGTGGGAGCCATGCTGCGTGAAGTGTGGATGCCATGGAGGGTGAAGTGTGGGTACCATGCTGAGCGAAATGTGGGTACAATGGTGGGTGTAGTGCAAGTGTCATGCTGGGTGAAGTGTGGTAGTCATGCTGGGTGAAATGCGGGTGTCATGCTGGGTGAAGTGTGAGTGTCATGCTGGGTGAACTGTGGGTGTCATGATGGGTGAAGTGTGGGTGCTATGCTTGGTGAAGTGTGGGTGAAATGCTGGGTGAAGTGTGAGTACCATGCAGGGTGAAGTGTGTGTGTCATGCTGGGAGAAGTGTGGGAGCCATACTGTGTGAAGTGTGGATGCCATGGTGGAAGTGTGGGTACCATGCTGAGTGAAGTGTGGGTGCAATGGTGGGTGAAGTGTAGGTGTCATGATGGTTGAAGTGTGGGAGCCATGCTGTGTGAAGTGTGGATGCCATGGTGGGTGAAGTGTGGGTACCATGCTGAGTGAAGTGTGGGTGCCATGGTGGGTGAAATGTGGGTGTCATGATGGGTGAAGTGTGGGTGCCATGCTGGGTGAAGTGTGAGTGCCATTCTTGGTGAAGTGCGGGTCCTATGCTGGGGAAGTGTAGGTGTCATGCTGGGTGAAGTGTGTGTGTCATGCTAGGTGAAGTATGGGTGTCATGCTGGGTGAAGTGTGGGTGTCATGATTTGTGAAGTGTGGGTGCTATTGTCGAAGTGTGGGTGCCATGCTGGGAGAGGTGTTGGTACCATGCTAGGTGAAATGTGGGTGTCATGCTGGGTGAAGTGTGGGAGTCATGCTGCGTGAAGTGTGGATGCCATTGTGGACGAAGTGTGGGTACATTGCTGGGTGAAGTATTAGTGCCATGGTTGTTGAAGTGTTTGTGTCATGCTGGGTGAAGTGTGGATGCCATGCTAGGTGAAGTGTGGGAACCCTGCTGGGTGAAGTGAGGGTACCATGCTGGGTGAAGTGTGAGTGTCATGCTGGGTGAAGTGTGGATGACATTCTGGGTGAAGTGTGGGTACCATGCTGGGAGAAGTGTGGGTGCCATGCTAGGTGAAGTGTGGTTGTCATGCTGGGTGAAGTGTGGGTGTCATGATGGTTGAAGTGTAGGTGGTATGCTGTGTGAAGTGTGGGTGACATACTGAGTGAAGTGTTGGGGTCAGGCTGGGTAAAGTGTTGGTGCCATACTGGGTGAAGTGTGAGTGTCATGCTGGGTGAAGTGTGGGTGTCATGATCTGTGAAGTGTGGGTGCGATGCTTGGTGAAGTGTGGGTGCCATGCTGGGTGAAGTGTGAGTACCATGCTTGGTGAAGTGTGGGTGTCATGCTGGGTGAAGTGTGGGAGCCATGCTGCTTGAAGTGTGGATGACATGGTGGGTGAAGTGTGGGTACCATGCTGAGTGAAGTGTGGGTTCCATGGTGGGTGTAGTGCGGGTGTCATGCAAGGTGAAGTGAGGTAGTCATGCTGGGTGAAATGTGGGTGTCATGCTGGGTGAAGTGTGGATGCCATGCTGGGTGAAGTGTGGGTACCATGCTGGGTGAAGTGTGGGTGCCATGCTGGGTGAAGTGTGGGTGCCATGCTGGGTGAAGTGTGGATGCAATGCTGGGTGAAGTGTGGGTGCCATGCTGGGTGAAGTGTGGGTGTTATGCTTGGTGAAGTGTGGGTGCCATGCTGGGTGAAGTGTGGGTGCTATGCTTGGTGAAGTGTGGGTGCCATGCTGGGTGAAGTGTGGCTACCATGCAGGGTGAAGTGTGGATGCCATGCTGGGTGAAGTGTGAGTGTTATGCTGGGTGAAGTGTGGATGCAATGGCGGGTGAAGTGTGGGTGCCATGCTGGGTGAAGTGTGGGTGCTATGCTTGGTGAAGTGTGGGTGCCATGCAAGGTGAAGTGTTTGTTCTATGCTGGGTGAAGTGTGGATACCATACTGGGTGAAATGTGAGTGCCATGCTGGGTGAAGTGTGGGTGCCATATTGGGTGAAGTGTGGGTGTTATTCTTGGTGAAGTGTGGGTTCCATGCTGGGTGAGGTGTGGGTGCTATGCTTGGTGAAATGCGGGTGCCATGCTGGGTGAAGTGTGGGTAACATGCTGGGTGAAGTGTGGATGACATGCTGTGTGAAGTGTGAGTGTCATGCTGGGTGAAGTGTGGGTGCAATGGTGGGTGAAGTGTGGGAGCCATGCTGGGTGAAGTGTGGGTTCCATTGCGGGTGAAGTGTGGGTACGATGCTGTGTGAAGTGTGACTGTCATGCTGGGTGAAGTCTGGGTGCTATGGTGGGTGAAGTGTGGTTGCAATGGTTGGTGAAGTATGCGTGAAATGCTGGGTGAAGTGTGGATGCCATACTGGGTGAAGTGTGGGTGCCATGCTGGATGAAGTGTGGGTGTTATGAGTGGTGAAGTGTGGTTGCAATGCTGGGTGAGGTGTGGGTGCTATGCTTCGTGAAGTGTGGGTGCCATGCTGGGTGAAGTGTGGGTACCATGCTGGGTGAAGTGTGGATGCCATTCTGGGTGAAGTGTGAGTGTCATGCTGGGTGAAGTGTGTGTGCAATGGTGGGTGAAGTGTGGGTCCCATGCTGGGTGAAGTGTGGGTGCTATGCTTGGTGAAGTGTGGGAGCCATGCTGGGTGAAGTGTGGGTGCTTTGCTTGGTGAAAGTGTGGGTGCCATGCTGGGTGAAGTGTGGGTTCAATGCTGGGTAAAGTGTGGATGCCATGCTGGGAGAAGTATGAGTGCCATGCTAGGTGAAGTGCGGGTGATGTGCTGGGTGAAATGCAGGTGTAATGCTGGGTGAAGTGTGGGTGCCATGCTGGGGGAAGTGTGGGTGTCATTATGGGTTAAGTTTAGGTGCTATGCTTTGTGAAGTGCGGGTGCTATTCTGGGTGAAGTGTGGGTGACATGCTGGGTGAAGTGTAGGTGTCATGCTGGATGAAGTGTGGGTGTCATGATTTGCCAAGTGTGGGTGCTATGTTTGAAATGTGGGTGCCATGCTGGGTGAGGTATGGGTACCATACTGGGTGAAGTGTGGGTGTCATTCTGGGTGAAGTGTGGGATTTATGCTGCGTGAAGTGTGGATGCCATGCTGGGTGAAGTGTAGGTACCATGCTGGGTGAAGTGCGGGTGCTATGTTAGGTGAAGTGTGGGTGACATGCTGGGTGATGTGTGGGTGGCATTCTGCGTAGAGTGTGGGTTCCATGCTGGTTGAAATGTGGGTACAATGCTGGGTGAAGTGTGAGTGTCATGCTGGGTGAAGTGTGGATGTCATTCTGGGTGAAGTGTGGGTACGATGCTCTGTGAAGTGTGGGTGCCATGCTGGGTGAAGTGTGGGTGCCATGCTGGGTGAAGTGTGGGTGTCATGCTGGGTGAAGTATGGGTGCCATGCTGGGTGAAGTGTGGGTGTCATGCTGGGTGAAGTGTGGGTGTCATGATGGGTGAAGTGTGGGTGCTATACTTGGTGAAGTGTGGGTGCCATGCTGGGTAAAGTGTGGGTGCCATGCTGGGTCAAGTGTGGGTACCTTGCTGGGTGAAGTGTGGGTTCTATGCTCGGTGAAGTGTAGGTGACATGCTGGGTGAAGTGTGGGTGTCATGCTGGGTGAAGTGTGGGTGTCATGCTGCGTGAAGTGTGGATGCCATGCAGGGTGAAGTGTGGGTGCCTTGCTGGGTGAAGTGTGGGTGTCATGCTGCATGAAGTGTGGATGCCATGGTGGGAGAAGTGTGGGTACCATGGTGGGTGAAGTGTGGGTGCCATGGTTCGTGACGCGTGGGTGTCATGCTGTGTGAAATGTGGGTGTCATGCTGGGAAAAGTGTGGGTGTCATGCTAGGTGAAGTGTCGATGCCATGCTAGGTGAAGTGTGGGTACCACGCTGGTTGAAGTGTGGGTACCATGCTGGGTGAAGTGCGGGTTCTATGCTCGGTGAAGTGTAGGTGACATGCTGGGTGAAGTGTGGGTGTCATGCTGGGTGAAGTGTGGGTGTCATGCTGCGTGAAGTGTGGATGCCATGCAGGGTGAAGTGTGGGTGCCTTGCTGGGTGAAGTGTGGGTGTCATGCTGGGTGAAGTGTGGGTGCCATGCTGGGTGAAGTGTAGGTGTCATGCTGGATGAAGTGTTGATGACATGCTAGGTGAAGTGTGGGTGTCATGCTGTGTGAAGTGTGGGTGCCATGCTGGGTGAAGTATGAGTGCCATGCTTGGTGAAGTGTCATGCTGGATGAAGTGTTGATGACATGGAGGTGAAGTGTGGGTGCCTTGCTGGGTGAAGTGTGGGTGTCATGCTGGGTGAAGTGTGGGTTCCATGCTGGGTGAAGTGTGGGTGTCATTTTGGGTGAATTTTAGGTGCTATGCTTGGTGAAGTGCGGGTCCTGTTCTGGGTGAAGTGTGGGTGACATGCTGGGTGAAGTGTGTGTGTCATGCTGGGTGAAGTGTGGGTGTCATGATTTGTGAAGTGTGGGTGCTATGCTTGAAGTGTGGGTGCCATTCTGGGTGAGGTGTGGGAACAATGCTGGGTGAAGTGTGGGTGTCATGCTAGGTGAAGTGTGGGAGTCATGCTGCGTGAAGTGTGGATGCCATGGTGGGTGAAGTGTAGGTACCATGCTGCGTGAAGTATGAGTGCCATGGTTGCTGAAATGTGGGTGTCATGCTGGGTGAAGTGTGGATGCCATGCTACGTGAAGTGTGGGTACCCTGCTGGATGAAATGAGGGTACCATGTTGGGTGAAGTGTGAGTGTCATGCTGGGTGAAGTGTGGATGCCATTCTGGGTGAAGTGTGGGTACCATGCTAGGTGAAGTGTGGGTGCCATGCTGGGTGAAGTGTGGGTGCCATGCTGGGTGAAGTGTGAGTGCCATTCTTGGTGAAGTGCGGGTGCAATGCTGGGAGAAATGTAGGTGTCATGCTGGTTAAAGTGTGAGTGTCATGCTGGGTGAAGTGTGGATGACATTCTGGGTGAAGTGTGGGTACCATGCTGGGAGATGTGTGGGTGCCATGCTAGGTGAAGTGTGGTTGTCATGCTGGGTGAAGTGTGGGTGTCATGATGGTTGAAGTGTGGGTGGTATGCTGTGTGAAGTGTGGGTGACATGCTGAGTGAAGTGTGGGGGTCATGCTGGGTGAAGTGTGGGTACCATACTGGGTTAAGTGTGAGTGTCATGCTGGGTGAAGTGTGGGTGTCATGATCGGTGAGGTGTGGGTGCTATGCTTGGTGAAGTATGGGTGCCATGCTGGGTGAAGTGTGAGTACCATGCTGGGTGAAGTGTGGGTGTCATGCTGGGTGAAGTGTGGGAGCCATGCTGCGTGAAGTGTGGATGCCATGGTGGGTGAAGTGTGGGTACCATGCTGAGCGATGTGTGGGTACAATGGTGGGTGTAGTGCGGGTGTCATGCTGGGTGAAGTGTGGTAGTCATGCTGGGTGAAATGTGGGTGTCATGCTGGGTGAAGTTTGGGTACCATGCTGGGTGAAGTGTGGCTGCCATGCTGGTTGAAGTGTGTGTGCCATGCTGGGAGAAGTGTTGATGCAATGCTGGGTGAAGTGTGGGTGCCATGCTGGGTGAAGTGTGGGTGTTATGCTTGGTGAAGTGTGGGTGCCATGCTGGGTGAGGTGTGGGTTTTATGCTTGGTGAAGTGTGGGTGCCATGCTGGGTGAAGTGTGGGTACCATGCTGGGTGAAGTGTGGATGCCATGCTGGGTGAAGTGTGAGTGTCATGCTGGGTGAAGTGTGGGTGTCATGCTGGGTGAAGTGTGGGTGTCATGCTGGGTGAAGTGTGGATTTCATGCTGGGTGAAGTGTGGGTGACATGCTGGGTGAAGTGTGGGTGCCATGCTGGTGAAGTGTGGGTGCCATGCTGAGTGAAGTGTGGATGCCATACTGTGTGAACTGTGGGTGCCATGCTGGATGAAGTGTGGGTGTTATGAGTGGTGAAGTGTGGGTGCCATGCTGGGTGAAGTGTGGGTACCATGCTGGGTGAAGTGTGGGTACCATGCTGGGTGAAGTGTGGATGCCATGCTGGGTGAAGTGTGAGTGTCATGCTGGGTGAAGTGTGGGTGCAATGCTGGGTGAAGTGTGGGTGCTATGCTTGGTGAAGTGTGGGTGCCATGCAGGGTGAAGTGTGGGTGCTATGCTTGAAGTGTGGGTACGATGCTGGGTGAAGTGTGGGTTCCATGCTGGGTGAAGTGTGGATGCCATGCTAGGTGAAGTGTGAGTGCCATGCTGGGGGAATTGTGGGTGCCATGCTGGGTGAAGTGTGGGTGTTATGCTTGGAGAAGTGTGCATGCCATGCTGGGTGAGGTGTGGGTGCTATGCTTGGTGAAGTGCGGGTGCCATGCTGGGTGAAGTGTGGGTACCATGCTGGGTGAAGTGTGGATGACATGCTGTGTGAAGTGTGAGTGTCATGCTGGGTGAAGTGTGGGTGCAATGGTGGGTGAAGTGTGGGTGCCATGCTGGGTGAAGTGTGGGTCCCATTGTGGGTGAAGTGTGGGTACGATGCTGTGTGAAGTGTGAGTGTCATGCTGGGTGAAGTCTGGGTGCTATGGTGGGTGAAGTGTGGTTGCAATGGTTGGTGAAGTGTGCGTGCCATGCTGGGTGAAGTGTGGAGGCCACGCTGGGTGAAGTGTGGGTGCCATGCTGGATGAAGTGTGGGTGTTATGCTTGGTGAAGTGTGGTTGCCTTGCTGGGTGAGGTGTGGGTGCTATGCTTGGGGAAGTGTGGGTGCCATGCTGGGTGAAGTGTGGGTACCATGCTGGGTGAAGTGTGGATGCCATTCTGGGTGAAGTGTGAGTGTCATGCTGGGTGAAGTGTGGGTGCAATGGTTGGTGAAGAGTGGGTGCCATGTTGGGTGAAGTGTGGGTGCTGTGCTTGGTGAAGTGTATGTGCCATGCTGGGTGAAGTGTTGGTGCTTTGCTTGGTGAAGTGTGGGCGCCATGCTTGGTGAAGTGTGGGTTCCATGCTGGGTGAAGTGTGGATGCCATGCTGCGTGAAGTGGGAGTGTCATGCTGGGTGAAGTGTGGGTGCTATGGTGGGTGAAGCGTGGGTGCCATGCTGGGTGAAGTGTGGGTGCCATCCTGGGTGAAGTGTGGGTGTTATGCTTAATGAAGTGTGGGTGCCATGCTGGGTGAGGTGTGAGTGCTATGCATGGTGAAGTGCGGGTGCCAGGCTGGGTGAAATGGAGGTACCATGCTGGGTGAAGTGTAGGTGTCATGCTGGATGAAGTGTGGATGACATGCTAGGTGAAGTGTGGGTGTCATGCTGTGTGAAGCGTGGGTGCCATGCTGGGGGAAGTATGAGTGCCATGCTGGGTGAAATGCGGATGATGTGCTGGGTGAAGTGCAGGTGTCATGCTGGGTGAAATGTGGTGCCATGCTGGGTGAAGTGTGGGTGTCATTATGGGTGAAGTTAAGCTGCTATGCTTTGTGAAGTGCGGGTGCTATTCTGGGTGAAGTGTGGGTGACATGCTGGGTGAGGTGTGGGTGTTATCCTGGGTGAAGTGTGGGTGTCATGATTTGCGAAGTGTGGGTGCTATGCTTGAAGTGTGGGTGCCATGCTTGGTGAAGTGAGGGTACAATGCTGGGTGATGTGTGAGTGTCATGCTGGGTGAAGCGTGGATGCCATGCTGCGTGAAGTGGGAGTGTCATGCTGGGTGAAGTGTGGGTGCTATGGTGGGTGAAGCGTGGGTGCCATGCTGGGTGAAGTGTGGGTGACATGCTGGGTGAAGTGTGGGTGTTATACTTAATGAAGTGTGGGTGCCATGCTGGGTGAGGTGTGGGTGCTATGCTTGGTGAAGTGCGGGTGCCAGGCTGGGTGAAATGGATGTACCATGCTTTGTGAAGTGTGGATGCCATGCTGGGTGAAGTGTGAGTGTCACGCTGGGTGAAGTGTGGGTGCAATGGTGGGTGAAGTGTAGGTGCCATGCCGGGTGAAGTGTGTGTGCTATGCTTGGTGAAGTGTGGGTGCCATGCTGGGTGAAGTGTGGGTGTTATGCTTGGTGAAGTGTGGGTGCCATGCTGGGTGATGTGTGGGTGCTATGTTTGGTAAAGTGCGGGTGCCATGCTGGGTGAAATGTGGGTACCATGCTGGGTGAAGTGTGGATGCCATGCTGGGTGAAGTGTGAGTGTCATGCTGGGTGAAGTGTGGATGCCATGCTGGGTGAAGTGTGGGTGCTATGCTGGGTGAAGTGTGGGTGTTATGCTTGGTGAAGTGTGGGTGCCATGCTGGGTGAAGTGTGGGTGCGATGCTGGGTGAAGTGTGGATGCCATGCTGGGTGAAGTGTGAGTGTCATGCTTGGTGAAGTGTGGGTGCCATGGTGGGTGAAGTGTGGGTGCCATGCTGGGTGAAGTGTTGGTGCCATGCTGGGTGAAGTGTGGGTGTTATGCTTTTTGAAGTGTGGGTGCCATGCTGGGTAAGGTGTGGGTGCTATGCTTGGTGAAGTGCGGGTGCCATGCTTGGTGAAATTTGGGTACCATGCTGGGTGAAGTGTGAATGCCATGCTGGGTGAAGTGTGAGTGTCATGCTGGGTGAAGTGTGGGTGCAATGGTGGGTGAAGTGTGGGTGCCATGCTGGGTGACGTGTGGGTGCTATGCTTGGTGAAGTGTGGGTGCCATGCTTGAAGTGTGGGTCTTATGCTTGGTGAAGTGTGGGTGCCATGCTGGGTGAGGTGTGGGTACCATGCTGGGTGAAGTGTGAATGCCATGCTGGGTGAAGTGTGAGTGTCATGCTGGGTGAAGTGTGGGTGGAAATGTGGGTGAAGTGTGGGTGCTATGCTTGGTGAAGTGTGGGAGCCATGCTGGGTGAAGTGTGGGTGCTATGCTTGGTGAAGTGCGGGTGCCATGCTTGGGTGAAGTGTGGGTACCATGCTGAAGTGTGGATGCCATGTGAAGTGTCATGCGTGTCATGCTGGGTGAAGTGTGGGTGCATGCTTGGTGAAGTGTGCGTGTCATGTGAAGTGTGGGTCTTATGCTTGGTGAAGTGTGGGTGCCATGCTGGGTGAGGTGTGGGTGCTATGGGTGAATTGCGGATGCCATGCTGGGTGAAATGTGGGTATCATGCATGCCATACTGGGTGAAGTGTGAGTATCATGCTGGGTGAAGTGTGGGTGGAAATGTGGGTGAAGTGTGGGTGCTATGCTTGGTGAAGTGTGGGTGCCATGCTGGGTGAAGTGTGGGTCTTATGCTTTGTGAAGTGTGGGTACCATGCTGGGTGAGGTGTGGGTGCTATGCTTGGTGAAGTGCGGGTGTCATTCTTGGGTGAAATGTGGGTACCATGCTGGGTGAAGTGTGGATTCCATGCTTGGAGAAGTGTATGTGTCATGCTGGGTGAAGTGTGGGTGCAATGGCGGGTGAAGTGTGGGTGCCATGCTGGGTGAAGTGTGGGTGCTATGCTTGGTGAAGTGTAGGTGCCATGCTTGGTGAAGTGTGGGTGCTATGCTTGGTGAAGTGTGGGTGCCATGCTGGGTGAAGTGTGGGTTCCATGCTGGGTGAAGTGTGAATGGCATGCTGGGTGACGTGTGAGTGTCATGCTGGGTGAACTGTGGGTGCCATGGTGGGTGAAGTGTGGGTTCCATGCTGGGTGAAGTGTGGGTGCTATGCTGGGTGAAGTGTGGATGCCTTGCTGGGTGAAGTGTGAGTGCTATGCTGGGTGAAGTGTGGGTGCTATGCTCTGTGAAGAGTGGGTGCCATGCTGGGTGAAGTGAGGGTGCTATGCTAGGTGAAGTGTGGGTGCTATGCTCGGTGAAGAGTTGGTGGTATGCTGGGTGCTGGTGACTCCTGTCTTCATCCCGGGAATTAGAAATCAGAAAATCAGGAAAATCTTGTTCCAAGGAACTTGGAAAAAAGAAGATGGAGGTTGTAAAGTGTTGAGGACCGAGGATGGGTGAGGGAGAGGCGGAGGTGTAGAACAGTTGGAGCAAAGATAGACGTTGGGAGGAGATAACTTATCTGTGTCTTAACTCCTGAATGTTTGGGCATGATTATGTTATCAGATTATCAGATACAGTCCATGGTTGGTTGATGGTGACTGAAGTGAGCGTGAACTCTAGTGATCCGAGGAAATGGAGTTAATTTGGTCATGGTTAAGTAGGATAATAAAGCTGAGGTTGGCTCTAAAATAAACTCTTGGGGAAACGTAACCCAAAGTTATCCGGTGATAACATGAATCAACCCAAATCATTGTGAGATAACATGACTCAACCCTTGTCATAGTGGGATAACATGAACCAACCCATGTCGTAGTGGGATAACATGAACCAACCCAAGTCGTAGTGTGATAACATGAACCAACCCTTGTCATAGTGGAATAACATGAACCAACTCTTGTCATAGTGGAATAACATGAACCAACTCTTGTCATAGTGGGATAACATGAACCAACCCTAGTCGTAGTGGGATAACATATATCAACCCAAGTCATAGTGGGATAACATGAACCAACCCAAGTCGTAGTGGGATAACATGAACCTACCCTATTCGTAGTGGGATAACATGAACCAACCCTAGTCATAGTGGGATAAAATGAACCAACTCTTGTCATAGTGGGATAACATGAACCAACCCAAGTCATAGTGGGATAACATGAACCAACCCTAGTCCTAGTGGGATAACATGAACCAACCCAAGTCGTAGTGGGATAACATAAATCAACCCTAGTCATAGTGGGATAACATGAACCAACCCTAGTCGTAGTGGGATAACATGAACCAACCCTAGTCATAGTGGGATAACATGAACCAACTCTTGTCATAGTGGGATAACATGAACCAACCCAAGTCGTAGTGGGATAACATGAACCAACCCTAGTCATAGTGGGATAACATGAACCAACTCTTGTCATAGTGGGATAACATGAACCAACCCTAGTCATAGTGGGATAACATGAACCAACTCTTGTCATAGTGGGATAACCTGAATCAACCTTAGTCAAAGGGAGCTAGAGCCTGATAAACCTAGTCATAGTGGGAATCCCCCACTGGACCGAGAGCTAGAGCCTGATAAACTTAGTCATAGTGGGGTAAAATACTCTAGTAAGCTTATGCTCGCTTTACGATGCCCTGGCTATGGCTGCCATCGTTAAACAATGTGACCAACCCAAGGTCGGTGTCTCTAAGATTAGGTCAACAAGACTTTCCCTTAGAACAGAGGATGACTTATGCTGCTATGTATGATAA
Source organism: Cherax quadricarinatus (assembly GCF_038502225.1). Classification (NCBI taxonomy): domain Eukaryota; kingdom Metazoa; phylum Arthropoda; class Malacostraca; order Decapoda; family Parastacidae; genus Cherax; species Cherax quadricarinatus. The sequence continues at coordinate 122,124 of NW_027195610.1, forward strand.
TCTATGTAACTGTATTTGTGTATACCTGAATAAACTTATTTACTTACCAATGCGTCTATCATAAGAAACTCGTCTGACACCCTTAGTTAAGTATCCAGTGATGTATTTGCTCCTACCAAAAATTTTGAGTTGGGGACTGAAAAGACCACCCTTTCATATGAGCTTCTAATAGCATTGATCTATGTAAGGAACTCTCATTAGAGATTGGTAGCATTTCCTCTCATAACAGGTATGACAGTATTGTCTCCTCTCCATCTCCCTATCACATTCTTCTTTCAAAAAAGCAGACTTCTCCCCAAGTTTGTTCAAGTGAAAATTTCCTCCAAAACAAGAGGCAATGATGCAGGTTTGCCCTGAAGTAGGAGGGGCAGGAGGGGTGTTCAGTAGACGTTCTGAGAATGATCAGTATCATTATGAGCAAGGAACTGGAGAGAGGAGTGGAGTCAGCATGAACTCCCAGAGCAGCCGATACTACAGACTGAAATGCCATTCTTAATAATTCTGACTTTAATTTATTATGCATTAGCTTGCTAATCTGTGCATCAGTTAAAGCTCTGTGGAAGTAGTCTGGGCAAGGACTGAAAAGTTTACACTGTTGCCAAACACCTAACACACGCAGGAGGCATTACCTAGCAGGTACATGCACTTCCTGTAACAATGTGCTCAGCGCACCGCTGGTACAACAAAAAACAGCAACGTAAGCAAAACAACAGCGTTAATAAGCAGGACAAAGCAGTGCGAGGAAACAATGGCTCCAGCACACATGTGCAAGAAAGCAAATTCAAGACCTGTTGTATCTCGTCATTAATGGAGGCAGCAAAGAGCAATCGGGCAATAAAAGGCAAGGTAAACACAGAGAGGATAATTTCTCTTTACTCATATTCTGCACATAGTAGTGAAAGAACACCAGTCCCCCCTGTATACCCCCCTTACTAGTGTGGTTTACTCATGGGGGCCCCCGGGCAGTGTCAGCCCCTTGTTATCCACTCATACTAGTGTAAGCCCTCATGGGGACTCCTGGCTAGTTCAGTCCCTCTGTTATCCCTCATACTAGTGTAAAGTTTTTTTGAGGACTCCTGGCTGTGGATCCCTCTTTTATATCACTCTTGCATTGTAAGTTTACTCATGAGGACCCCTTAGTGTAAATTCCCTCTGTTATCCACTCATATTTAGTGAAATTTTTACTCATGAGGACTCCTATTAGTGTAAGCCCCTTGTTATATCCTCATACTATTAAGTTTACTCCTTGGGGACTCCTTGCTGGTTTAGCCCCTCTGTTATATCACCCCATTTTAGTGTAAGTTTCTCGGGGACTCCGGGCCCCTTTTCAACCCAAATTTTTCCAACCCCCGGATGAAACTCAACGACGTCCGCCTAGTGATTAAAAAACCCATTTCCCATATGCGAAAATAAGTAAACATCAGTAATGGCTATTTTAACACCATTAAACAAAAAAAACGCTTCATCATTTTCTAAAGGGTTCCCCTTTCCCACAACAGAAAATCCCGTCATCCATTGCTACCCCCACCCCTACAAATTACTACAACTGCTACTACAACAAATTGTTTAAAATTTACCTACAACGAGTATATTCCCCTTTGTTTTCCCCTTTTTTACCTCTGTCACTGTTTTTTTTGGAAAAGGCAAATCGGGAGGCAAATTTTTTCCACAAAAAAATTTTGTTTGGCATTTTTTGTTTTTACCCTTTGCAAGAAGAGTAAAGGGGAACTCTCCCGGATGATTTTTTACAGTTTTTCTGACCCCCAAGACTTTCCTGGGGTGCCCAGTCTCTCGTGGCTTGGGCTAAATTTTTGTTCTGATAGAAAAGTAAACGGGGAAGATTTTACAGTATGGTTTGAAGCAAACCTTTTTTTTTTGCACTTAAAAATCGATGCATCGACTAGTGGGAATAAGGGGGCAGAAAAAAAATTAAATGTATAACAAATCAAAAAAAAAAATTTTTTGGGGTTGTTAAAAACTCTTATATATCTAAAAACCCGAAATCACTTCATTTTTTTTTCAGAACCCTTTAAATTTTAAATAAAAAAGGGGTTGAAAAAAGGAAACCAACACTGAAAGTGGCTACAGTAACCCCAAACAAATTATAAGAAGAAAAAATATTTAACTGGAATGGGACCCCTCAAAATTAAGTTAACCTCCATCCCCCAAAGTTGTGACTGGGGACTTTGACACTTTTAAAAAGACTTTACCCCTAAAACCTCCCTTTTCCACCACTGACAATCCCAAAACCCAAAAAAACCCCATTATTATATTTCTTAAAAGTGGCTGCCCACAGGGCCTTTTCCCTTCTTTAAGCCCAAGTAAATTCCAGTATCATGGAATTAGGGTACACGGGAAACCCCCACAGAATGTATTAAGCACCTGGGCACCTGCCAACCCCCCACTATACAAAATTTTTAAATTTATTAATTGGGGCAAATGTTTTTTGAAAACCCCCAATAAAATTTTTATAGACACATAAATTTTAAAAGTAATCCTCCAAGCCCCCAATGGGAGAATTAGGCCCAGGAAAAAATTTTTAAAAAAATTTTCCCCAGCTCACAACTTTATTCAAATTGTTGTTTAAAAAAGGTTTTAAAATCTAAACTTATTACTTTGGCCACTGGTCAAATATCGGCCATTCATTTATAACACCCTTTGGGCCTTAATGTCCCCTTTTAATTAAAAATAATAAAAAAAGAAGGTTTGAAAAAGGTTGGTAAAAAGAATACGGGGCGTCTGTACAATATTTTAATGAAGACCTTTTTAAAAACCAAATTAATAATTTTTATTAAGCAGGTAGCAGGTAGTAAAAGGAAACCCCCCGGGAAGTACTCCGTCCTGCCAGATGACTGTGAAACAAAATACCTTAATTTTTTGCATGATGGAAAGGTTCTGGTTTCTTTTCTGCCCTCATAAACCCCGCTAGAAAACCAGGAAAATTTTTCTCCTACTTACACTTTGGTCCCCTTTACAGACCGCACATGCATATATATAAAACATACATGGTTTTCTTTTTTTCCAAAATGCTCTTGTTTTTTCCCTTTATTTCTTCTATTATACATGGGGAAGTGGAAAAAAAATCTCCTCCATAAGCCATGCTTCGTATCAGACACAAAAATCCCAGGAGCAATGGGCTAAACCCCTTCTCCTGTGGACATTTACAAAAAAGAGAAGAAAAAAAAACAAAAAAACTGGGATGATTGAATGTGCGTGGATGTAGTGAGATGAAAAGAAACAGATGATTGCTGATGTTATGAATAAAAAGAAGTTGGATGTTTCGGGCCCCTAAGGGGAAAAAAAGCTAAGGGGTGGGGTTTCGGGGGGAAATAAATGGGATTAAATCTGGAGTATCTGGGAAGTTAGAGCAAGGGGAAGGGGTAGCAATAATGTTGAAGAATCAGTTATGGAAGTAAAAAAGAGAATGGAATTTGAAAATTTCCCAAAAAATGGATTAAAGAAAAGGTTGGTTTCAAAAATGGGTCATAATGGCGTGTATGCACCTGGAGAAGAGGAAATGTGGGGAGAGTTTTTTGGGAGATTTTAAAGTAAAATTTTAAAGACCTTTGAACCGTGAAAAAAAGGTGTGGTAGGGACCTGAATGCTAAAGTAGGAGAAACTTTTAGAGAGGGTGTGGTGGTAAGTTTGGGATGCCAGGTGAAAATGATAAGGGGCCCCTTTGATTGAATTTTTGTATAGAAAGGGTTTAGTTATGGGTAATACATATTTTAAAAAAAGGAAAATTTAAATAAGTATCAAGATATGATGTGGGGAAAAATGACATTAGTTTTTTGGATTAATGTTTGGAAAGATGAAGACTGTTAAAGTGATTTGGGAAGTACATATTTATAGGGGGTCCCAAGATAAAATAGACCCTTTTTTAGTTATAGCTACAATGAAAAGAAAAAGGTAGATGGGATAAAAGGGGAAAGAAGCATCAGGAAGAGGGGGGTAAAGGGTTTTACAAACAAAAAGGGAGGCAGTTAGGGAAAGATAAAGAAGCAGCTTTTTGGAGGATGGATGGGCTAAGGGAGGCAAAAGGCAATGGGGTAAAAGAGGTTGGGTGGGTTTTAAAAATGTAGTTTTTGGGTGTTCAGCAGAAGTTTGTGGACAGGAAGGTGGGTGCGGGGGGAAGAGGAGCGATTGGTGGAATGATGATGAAAAGAGACTAGAAAGGAGAAAAAATTAGCATGTGAATTTTTTAAAAAGTAGAAGTGATGCAAGGGGGGGAAAGAGTATATGGAGGAAAAAGAGGGTTGGGGAAGTGGTAAACAATGAAAAAGGGGCAAATGAGGGGAAGGGGGTGAGATGTTATCAGCAAATTTTGTTGAAAATAAAAAAAAAGATTTGGAGTAAAATTAACTAGTTAAAGGAACCCTAAAGAACAAAGGGAAATTTTCCAGTTAAAAATAGGGAGAGTTATTAAATGGGGGTTAGAGGTTGGAAAAGATGGAGGGGAAATTTTTGGGGAATTTTTAAAATTGTTTGAAGATAGGGAAGCTGTGATTTCGGGGTATAGGGCGGGAATAACATTTTTGAAAGGGTGGGGGAAGGGGCCAGTTGTGAGTGTGGGGAAAGTTCGTGAGGCAGTAGGTAAAATAAAATTGGTAAGGCAGCGGGATTGATGGGATAAAGATAAAATTTTAAAAAGCAGGTGGGGATATATTTTTGGAGTGGTTGGTGTTATTTAATAAATGTATGGAAGAGGGGGAGTCCGGGGGATTGGCAGAGAGCATGCATAGTTCCTTTGTATAAAAAAAAGGGGGACAAAGAGAGTGCAAAAATTATAAGGGTAAGTTTGTTGGGTGTACCTTGTAAAAGTGTATGGTAGAGTTATTATTGAAAAATTAAAGAGTAAGACGGAGAATGGGATGCAGATGAACAAGGAGGCTTTGGGAAAAGGCCCCGGGGGTGTTGGACCAGGTGTTTACAGTGAAGCACATAAGCGAACAGTATTTAGATAAGGCAAAAAGGGGGTTTTTGTGGCATTTATGGTTTTGGGAAAAAGGCAAAAATGAATTGGATAGGGGGCAATGTGGCAGATCTTTTGGGTGTATGGTGGGGGGTGGGTTGGAAAGCAGTGAAGAGTTTTTACGAGGATAGTGAGGCTCAATTTAAAGGGTATGTAAAGAAAATTTTTTCCCAAAGAAAAAGTAGGCCTTAGACAAGGATGTGTGATGTCACCGTGGTTGTTTAATATATTTTATAGGTGGGGTTGTAAGAAGTAAATGCGGGGGTTTTGGGAAGAGGCGTGGAGTTAAAAGAAAAAAGAATCACACAAAAGTGGGAGTTGTCCAGCTGTCTTTGCTGATGACACTGTGCTCTTTGGGGATTCTGAAAAAGGGTTAGAGATTGGTGGATGCATTTGGTTGGGTTAAAGAAGAAAAAAAAAATAAATGGGAAAAAAAGGTGGGGTTATGGGGAAAACAAAAGATTGGGTGATAAAAGTTTGGGGTGTATCATATTGGGGGGAGAGGGTATGGAGGGTAGATGTTTTCCCAGATTTTTGGGGGAGTGGACTTAAACGGATGGGTCTATGAAAGATGGGGATGAACCCTTTGGGTTGGGGAAAAGGGTGAGTGGTCCCCAAAGGAATCTGTGGAGAAAAAAAATTTGCCCTTGGAGGCAAAGGGAATGTAAGAGTATAGTTTACCAGAAAGCATTTTTGGGTTGAAGCGGGTGATGAATGTTGCGGGGGGGAGAAGGCGGGAGGCAGTGGAGATGTCATGTCTGGGGGAATGTGTGGTGTAATATAATGCAAAAGAATTCGTGTTTGGGAGTTAGGGGGAGGTGCAGGATTCCAAAACTGTTGTCCAGGGGCTGGGGAAAGGGGTTTGGGTTGGAGGGGAAATTTCGGACATGTAAAAGGAGGGGGGCAGAGTACCAAGGGTGTATCGGCCCTGTAGGGGAAAGGGAAAGGGGGTGGGGTCGGCCCCGGAAGGTTGGGGGGAGGGGAAAAAGGAGGTTTTTTGGAGGGGCTTGGACTTCCAGCAGGCATGCGTGAGCGTGTTTGATAGGAGTGAATGGAGACAAATGGTTTTAATACTTGACGTGCTGTTGGGTGTGAGAAAAAGTAACATTTTAAAGGGGTTCAGGGAAACCGGCGGGCCCGGCCCTTGAGTCCTGGGATGCAGGGTCAGTGCCTGCACTCTGAAGGAGGGGCTTTAAATTTGCATTTTAAAAACTGTAGTGAAAAAGTCCCCTTTCTGGCAAAAACCGGGGTTAGGGTGAATGATGGTGAAAGTTTTTCTTTTTCTGGCCACCCTGCCTTGGTGAGAATCGGCCAGTGTGATAATAAAAATAATAAGTGAACTAAAATGAAAGAGGAAAAAATCAGCATTCTGGACAACAAATATATAATATGATGACTCAGACTAAAGGGGGCCCCAAACCACTAGGGGGGTAGATCATGGTAATGAATATGAAAATTTTTATATATGGACTTCAAAAAACCGATGGGTTAAATCCCCAGATTTTTGAAAATTTAAAGGCCCCGGAATGGGAAAGAAATTTTTTCCTGGGTAGGGGCGTGGTTGACAAATAGGCAGCAAAGTTTATAAAGGGGGAAAGAAATCAGAATGGGGCATCCGCGGTGTTCCACGGGGAGTCAGTTTGGGCCCCTTTTTGTTCACAATTTACATAAACGATATAGATGGGGGAAAAAAAAGGGGCATAACAAATTTCTAGATTTTAAAAATAGGCTGTAAATTTCCCATTCTAGGGACTTTAAATTGCACCCCAAGTTATTGGAATAGACAGATGCAGTGGTGGGGGTGGCAGATGCAGTGCAAAAAGACATCCCAAAGTGAAAAATTTTAGACAGGACAATAATCATGCCCTTATAAACTATATGAGTGTAATCTTAGTATTACTGATTGAAAATTTTTGGGTTCTGGGTAGCAGTAACCCAAAAAACCAATCAACAGTTTACCTGGGATTTACCGGGGAAGGTTCCGGAACCCCCCCGCGGCGTCTGAAGGGGCCTCCTTGGGTCAGTGTCCCGGGATGCGACCCACCCAGTCGACAAACCCCCAGGTACCCTTTTTGCGATAGAACATGAAAAGGTTGAAAAAAACCGTCAATGTTTCTTTTGGCGGGGAATCAACCCGGGCCCCTCGCCGTGTGATGCAGGGCTTTAAACCCACCAGGCCCCCAGAGCCCATAAGTGCATAAGTTTTCCCAATAAAACCCCAACAGAATCCTTCCATATAAAAAAATTATAAATAATGGAAGTCCTAAAGTGTGTTCTTCCTCTATATATTCTTGGTTAAGGCTCTTTTTATATTATACCCACAGTTCTGGTCCCCCGTATTACAGAATGGATAAAATCCTTTGGGGGAAAAAACCAGAGGGGGGGAAACAAAGTTAACCCCATTTTCAAAATCTTCCCTATGAGGATAGACTGGGGCCTGAATCTCCTCTAAAAAGGGGTGTAAATTGGGAGGATTTTGATTGGGTGTAAAATTTGGGAAAAGCAGGAGTAAAGTAAAGGGATTAAATGGCTGCTGAGAATTTCCAGCCAAGACAGGACTCATAGCAATGGTTTAAATTTGGGGAAAAATTCAAATTCAGAAAGGATACAGGGAAAGTTACTGGTTTGGTAATAGATTTTGGAAAAGTTTAAACAAACTCCCGAGTACCCCCCATGAAGCATAAAGCAAAGAGCTTGTGGTTTTAAAATAGGCTGGATAAATCTTGGCTTTTGTGGGTGGCTGTAGGTTAACCCCAACCAAGCTTGGGCTACCAGGTCTGGTGCCATGCTCCTTCCTCAGGTGGAAGTGACCTGACTAGGTGGTCATTGTTCTAGTGCGGGGGTGGTATGGACCTGCGTTGCATGGGTCAGTAGGCTTATTGCAGTGTTCCTTCTGTCTTATGTTCTTATGTTCTTGCTAGAAGAATCGGGAATGGCTGAATGTGCCTCAGAACTCAAAAAATAAAAAATCTAATTATATGAAACTTTTCTCAATGCCCCAAAAATAAAGAATAAGGGAAAGAAAAGACAAAACCCTAAAACAAAATATGTTAGGGGGTTTAAAAATTAAACCCCATGAGCAAAACATATAACGTTATTAATAAAATATATAGAAAGAAGAGTAGACAAACCTCTGAACCAAAATGAATAGTTAATTAAAATTGGACACAAGTTTTTTAGCTATAAATATCAGGGACATCCAAAAGTCCTCCCGATAGATCTTTTTTCCAGTTTATTTTAAACAATACGATAAATTGATTCTTTTTTCTACTAAATTAAGGGTTTGATGTGCCCTCTCGGGGGAAAAGTCCTCCTGGGGAAAGTATCACCCAAGACATTACTAAGGGCGTCTGCGGAACCTCTAGCTCTGGTGAAGGGGGGAGTATCACATTTTCTAAGTCGTCTTTTCCTGGAGCCCCCCCAAAATCTGGTGAAGGGGGTATCACATTATTTGTCGTCTGCCCCGGCCCCGCCCCCCAACTCTGGTGAAGGGAGTATCACTTCGGTCGTCTGTCAACCCCATCCCCCAAATCTGGTGAAGGGGAAAAATTCCCCATTACTAAATCGTCTGCCTGGGCCCCCCTCAACTCTGGTGAAGGAGAGATCCCCATTACTAAAATCGTCTGCCTGGAAACCCCTCCCCAACTCTGGTGGAAAGGGGAGTATCACATTACTAAGTCGTCTGCTTTTTTTCCCCCTCTCAACTCTGGTGGAAAGGGGGTTTCATTACTAAGTCGACTGAGGCCCAAAATACAACTCCCCGGGGGGAAAAGTATCCCTTACTGGGTCGTCTGCCCCGGGAGCCCCTCTCCTTTTGGGTGAAAGGGGGTAACATTGCCCCAAGTCGTCTACCGGGAACCCCCTCCTCTGGTGAAGGAGGTATCCCTTCTGGGGGTCTGCCCCGGCAACCCCCCTCAACCCCGTGAAGGAGGCATCACATTATAAATTGTCGCCCGGCCCCTCTCCCCGCTCCGGTGAGAGGAGGGTATCTCATTACTAAGTCGTCTGTTCAACCAAATCCTCAACCCCGTGAAGGGGGTATCCATTTCTAAAATCGCCTGTGGGAGCCCTCAACTCTGGTGAAGGGGTATCCCTTCAAGTCGTCTGCCGGGGCCCCACTCTCAACTCTGATGAAGGGAGGTATCCCCTTACTAAGTCTTGCCCAATCCCTATCAACTCTGGAGAAGTAAATATCACATTGTTAGTCGTCTGCCGAAAACCCTTTTTCCTCTGGTGAAGAAAATTTTCCCGTTACTAAGTCGTCTGCCTGGCAATCCACTCTCAACTATGGTGAAGGAGAGTATCACATTACTAAGTCATCTGCCTGGAAACCCACTGTCAACTCTGGTAAAGGAGAGTATCTCATTACTAAGTCGTCTGCTTGGCAACCCACTCTCAACTCTGGTGAAGGAGAGTATTACATTACTAAGTCGTCTGCCAGGCAACCCACTCACAACTATGGTGAAGGAGAGAATCACATTACTGGGGTCTCTGCCCGGAAACCCCTCTCAATGCTGGTGAAGGGGGAAAATTCCCCCATTTTCTGGTCGTCTGCCTGGCAACCCCCCCCAGCTCTGATGAAAGGGGGTATCCATTTTCTGGGGGTCGTCTGCCTGGCAGCCCCCTCAAATCTGGGGAAAGGGGAGTATCCCATTACTGAGTCTCTGCCTGGAAAAACCCCTCAACTCCCGGTGAAGGGGGAGTATCCCCTTGCTGGGTCGTCCCCTGGCAGCCCATTAATCTGGTGAAGGAGAGTATCCATTACTAAGTCGTCTGCCGGGCCCTCAACTCTGGTGAAGGGGGGTGGGACATTACTAAGTTTGTCTGCCTGGCAGCCCTCCTCTGGTGAAGGAGGGATCACTTTAGTCGTCTGCCTGGAACCCCTCTCAACTCTGGGGAAAGGGGGTATCCCCATTACTAAGTCGTATGAGCAGCCCTCTCAACCCCCGTGAAAGGAGGTATCACATTATAAGTCTCTGCCCGGGAGCCTCTCACTCTGGTGAAAGGGGAGTATCCCATTACTAAGTCGACTGCCTGGGCCCCCCTCAACTCTGATGAAGGGGGGAAAATCACATTACTAAGTCGTCTGCCAGGCAACCCCTCTCAACTCTGGTGAAGGGTATCACATTACTTAGTCGTCTGCCTGGCAACCCACACTCCAACTCCCGGGGAAGGAGGTTCCCTTACTAAAATCGTCTGGCTGGAACCCCCCTCTCAACTCTGGTGGGGGAAATATCACCCTTACTAAGTCTCTGCCTGGCAACCCCCCTCAACTCCCGGTGGGGGAAATATCCATTACTAAGTCGTCTGTTTGGGAACCCCTCTCAACTCTGGGTTTAAGGAAATATCCCCATTACTGTCGTCCCGCACCCTCTCAACTCTGGTGAAGGAAATTTTCACATTACTGGGTCTCTGCCTGGAAAACTCCTCCCAAATCTGGTGAAGGAAATTTTCACATTCTAAGTCGTCTGCCTGGCAGCCCCCTCTCAACTCTGGTGAAGGGGTATCACATTACTAAGTCGTCTGCCTGGCAACCCCTCAACTCTGGTGAACAGAGGGGGATCACAGTACTGAGTCGTCTGCCCGGGAGCCCCCTCAACTCTGGTGGGAAAGGGGGTATCGCATTACTAAAATTTGTCTGCCTGGCCCGCCCATTCTCCCCTCTGGTGAAGGGAGTTCCCTTTTCTGGGGTCGTCTGCCCCCAGCCCCAAATCTAGTTGGGGAGTATCCCTTACCAAGTCTCCAACCCCCCTCACAACTCTGGTGAAGGGGGTATCACATTACTGAGTCCTGTCAGCCTCTCAACTCTGGGGGGAAAGGGGGATTCCCTTCTAAGTCGTCTGCCTGGCTTCCTCCAACTCTGGTGAAGGAAATTTTCCCCATTACTGGGTCGTCTGCCTGGCAGCCTCTCAACCCCGTGGGGGGCATCACATTACGGGGCGTCTGCCTGGGGCCCTTTCCCCAACTCTGGTGAAGGGGGAGTATCCCTTGTAGTTTGTCCCTGGCATCCACTCTCCCAAATCTGGTGAAAGGGGGTTTTCACATTCCTAAGTCTCTGCCCCAACCCTCCAACTCTGGGGGAAGAAGAGTATCCCCATTACTAAAGTCTCTGCCCGGCAGCCCCTCCAACTCTGGGTGAAGGGGGTATCCCCCATTCTGAGGGCGTCTGCCCGGGAGCCCCTCTCCCCTCTGGTAAGGAGGTTACATTACCCAAATTCTGCCTCCCAACCCTCTGGGTCTGGTGAAGAGGGATCCCATTTTCTGGAGTCTCTGTCAACCCCCCCCTCAACTCTGGTGAAGGGAATCACTTCCAGTCCTTTCCCGGGCCCCCCTCCAAAATCTGGTGAAAGGAGTATCCCTTACTAAATTTCTGCCTGAAACCCACCCCAACTCCCCGGGGAAGGGAGAATTTTCACTTTCCCAATCATCTGCCTGGCAAACCCCTCTCAAAAACCCGGTGGAAAAGAGTATCCCTTCTAGGTCTCGCCTTAACCCCTCAACTCCCGGTGAAAAGGTTCCCATTACTGGGGTCTCTGCCTGGCCCCCCAACTCTGGTGAGAGGGGGAGTATCCCCTTTCTAAGTCGTCTGCCGGAAACCCTCTCAACCCCCTGGTGAAGGGAGTATCCTTACTAAGTCTCCCTTTTGGGAACCCCCCCCAACTCTGGGGGGAAGTTCACATTACTAAGTCTTCTGCCCGGAACCCCTTCTCAACTCTGGTGAAGGAAAAATATCACATTATAAGTCATCTGCCTGGCAGCCCCTTCTCAACTCTGGTGGGGAAGTATCCATTACTAAGTCGTCTGCCTGGCAGCCCCCCTCTCAACTCTTTGGGGAAGGGGGTTCACATTACCCAGTCGTCTGCCTGGGCCCCCCTCAACTCTTGTTTTCGGGGGGCATCCATTACTAAAGTCTCCTGGCAACCCACTCTCAACTCTGGTGAAAGTATCCCCATTACTAGGGCGTCTGCCTTTCAAACCCCTTAACTCTGGTGAAGGGGAAAAATCCCCTTACTAAGTCGTCTTGCCTGGGCCTCTCAACTCCCGGTGAAAGGCATCCTTTTTCTAAGTTTGTCTGCCCGGGAGCCCCCTCTCAACTCTGGTGAAGGGGGGCATCCCTTTTAGTCGTCTGCCCGCAACTTTCAACTCTGGTGAAGGGGGAAAAATCCCTTCTGGGTCGTCTGCCTTTGGGGCCCCCCTCAACTCCCGGTGAAGGGGTATCACATTACTAAGTCGTCTGCCCGGCAACCCTCTCAACTCTTTGGGGAAGGGGGGGTATCCATTTTCTGGGTCGTCTGCCCGGAGCCCTCCAACTCTGGTGAAGGGGGGTATTTCATTACTAAGTCGTCTGCTTTGGGAACCCTCAACTCTCGGGGGGTTCACTTCAAGTCGCCCACGCAACCCTCTCAACTCTGGTGAAGGGGGGTATCCATTACTAAGTCGTCTGCCTGGGAGCCTCTCAACTCCCGATGAAGGAGGTATCACATTACTAAGTCGTATCCCGGAATCCCCCTTCAACTCTGGTGAAGGAGGTATACTTTCTAAGTCGTCTGCCCGGCCCCCTCCAACTTGGTGAAGGGGGAATTTTCCACATTTGGGGTCGCCCCTTTGGGAACCCACTCCAATCTGGTGAAGGAAATTTTCCCATTCCCCAAGTCGTCTGCCTGGCCCCCTCCCCCTCTGGTGGAGGAGAGTTCCATTATGAATTGTCTTTCCTGGGCCCCCCAGCTCTGGTGGGGGGTATCACATTCTTAGTCGTCTGCCTGGGCCCTCAACTCTGGTGAAGGGGGAAATATCATTACTAAGTCTCTTTCAGCCAAACCCTCAACCCCGTGAAAGGAAATTTTCCCTTTTCTAAGTCTCTGCCCGGCAGCCCCCCTCAACTCTGGTGAAAGGGGAAATATCCTTTCTAAGTCGACCCTGGCCCCCCTCAACTCTGATGAAAGGGGGTATCACATTTTCTAAAATCGTCTGCCAGGCAACCCACCCCTCAACTCTGGTGAAGGAAGTTCACACCCAGTCGTCTGCCCGGCAACCCCCCCACTCCAACTCTGGTGAAGGGAATATCCCCATTACTAAGTCGTCTGGCTGGCAACCCCCTCAACTCTGGTGAAAGGGGGAGTATCACATTTTCTAAGTCGTCTGCCTGGCAGCCTCTTTAACTCTGGTGAAAGGGATCCCCCTTTCCCAAGTCGTTCTTTGGGAGCCCCCTCTCAACTCTGGTGAAGGGAGTATCACATTACTAAGTCGTCCCTTTGGGAACCCCTCTCCCGCTCTGGTGAAGGGAAATATCCCTGGGTCGTCTGCCTGGCAACCAGCTCTCAACTCTGGTGAAAGAGTATCACATTTTCTAAAATCCTTTCCTGGGCCCCAAACCAACTCTGGAGGAAGGGGGAGTATCCCCCTTACTAAGTCCGTCTGCCCGGGAGCCCCCTCAACTCCGGTGAACGGAGGATCCCGTACTAGGTCGTCTGCCTTGGGAACCCTCTCAACTCTGGTGAAGGAAATTCGCATTACTAATTCGTCTGCCCGGGAGCCCCTTCTCAACTCTGGTGAAGGAAGGGATCACATTCTGGGGCGTTCCTCCAACCTCTCAACTCTGGTGAAGGGGTATCCCCATTACTAAAAAATCTGCCTGGCAACCACTCCCCCTCTGGTGAAAGGGGGGTATCACATTACTGAGTCGTCTGTTAGCCTCCCCCAAATCCGGTGAAGGGGGAATTTTCCATTACTAAGTCTCTGCCCGGACCCTCTCAACTCTGGTGAAGGAAATTTTCCGCATTACAAATCTCTGCCCCGGCCGTTCTCAACTCTGGTGAAGGAAATTTTCCATTACTAAGTCATCTGCCCCGGCCCCCTTTTTCAACTCCCGATGAAAGGTATCACATTACTAAGTCGTCTGCCTGGCGGCCCCTCTCAACTCTGGTGAAGGAGGTATCCATTGCGGGTCGTCTGCCTGGCAGCCCCCCAACTCTGGTGAAAAACAGCATCCCCATTCTAATCTCTGCCAGCCCCTCTCCTCTGGTGGAAGGGGGAGTCTCCCAAATTCTGAGTCGTCTGCCTGGCCCGCCCCGCTCTCAACTCTGGGGAAGGGGGGGTATCACATTTAATCGTCCCTGGCAACCCCTCTAACTCTGGTGAAGAAAGGCATCACATTACTAATCGTCTGCCTGGGCCCCCCAACTCTGGTGAAGGACACATTACTGGAGTCGTCTGCCTGGAACCCCTTCCCAAATCTGGTGAAGGAAATTTTCCCTTACTGGTCGTCTGCCCCAACCCCATAACTCTGGTGAAAAACAGCATCACTTCTAAGTCGTCTGCCACAGCCCCCCAACTCTGGTGAAAGGTATCCATTACTGGGTCGTCTGCCCGGCAACCCCCCCTTAACTCTGGTGAAGGAAGGGATCCCATTACTAAGTCGTCTGCCCGGGCCCCTCTCAACTCCCGGTGGAAAGGCATCCCCCATTACTAAGTCGTCTGCCTGGCAACCCCTCTCCTCTGGTGAAGGAGGCATCCCTTTTCTGGGGTCGTCTGCCTGGCACCCCCTTTTAACTCTGGTGAAGGAGGTTTTCACATTTCTGGGTCTCTGTAAAAAAACCTCTCAACTCTGGTGAAGGGCGTATCCCCATTACCCAAGTTTGTTTCCCGGCAGCATCTCAACTCTGTTTTAAGGAGGTATCCTTTCTGAGTCTCTGCCTGGCAGCCCTCCCCTCTTGTGAAGGGAGTATTTCATTTTCTAAATCGTCTGTTTGGGAGCTCACCCCCCAACTCCCCGTGGGGGAAATATCACATTTTTAAGTCGCCTGCATTGGGAACCCTCTCAACTCTTTGGGGAAGGAGGTATCACATTTCTAAGTCGTCCCTGGGAACCCCCTCAACTCTGATGAAGGAGTTTTCACTTCTAAATCTATTCCTTTTGGAAACCCTTCAACTCCCGGTGAGAGGAGAGTATCCATTTTTAAAATCGTCTGCCCGGGAGCCCTCTCAACTCTGGTGAAGGAGAGTATCCCCCATTTCTAAGTCGTCTGCCTGGCAAACCCTTCTCAACTCTGGTGAAGGAGGTATCACATTACTAAAATCATCTGCCGGGAAGGCCCCTTCTCAACTCTGGTGAAAGGGGAGTATCCCATTACTAAGTCGTCTGCCTGGCAACCCGTTCTCAACTCTGGTGAAGGAAAAATCCATTACTGGGGTCGTCTGCCTGGCAGCCTCTCAATCTGGTGAAAACATCCCCTTCAAGTCTTCTGCCCCAGCCCACTCCCCAACTCTGGTGAAGGAGGTATCACATTACTGAGTCGTCTGCCCGGCAGCCTCTCAACTCTGGTGAAGGGAGGTATCCCCATTACTAAGTCGTCTGCCTGGCAACCCCCTCTCAACTCTGGTGAAAAAGGGGCTTTACATTTTCTAAAGTCGTCCCCCGGGAGCCCCTCTCAACTCTGGTGATGGAGGCATCACATTTCTGGAGTCCCTCTGCCTGGGAACCCCTTTCAACTCTGGTGAAGGGGGGAGTATCCCCATTACTGGGTGTCTGCCGGCCCCCCTCAACTCTTGTGAAGGAGGTATTTCATTTTCTAAATTTTGCCCGCGGGGCCCCCCTCCCCAACTCTCGTGAAGGGAGTATCCATTACTAAGTCGCCTGCCTTTCCCCTCTCAACCCCTGGTGAAAGGGGGTTCCCATTTAAGTCGTTCTTTCAACCCGCCCCTCTCAACTCTGATGAAGGAGGTATCCCCATTACTAAGTTTGGCCGGAAACCCCTTTCAACTCCCGGTGGGGGAAAGGATCACATTTTTTAGTCGTCTGCCTGGAGCCCCCCTCAACTCTGGTGAAGGAGGTATCACATTACTGAGTCGCCTGGCAATCCCCTCAACTATGGTGAAGGAGCGTATCCCTTCTGGGCGTCTGCCCGGACCCCCTCCAACCCCTTTTGAAGGAAATTTTCCCATTCTGAGTCGTCTGCCCGGCAACCCACTCTCAACTCTGGTGAAGGGAGTTTTCATTACTAAGTCGTCTGGCCCGCAGCCCTCTCAACTCTCTTTAAGGGGGAAAAATCACTTACTAAGTCGCCGCAACCCCCTAAAATCTGGTGAAGGAGGGGATCCCTTACTAAGTCGTCTGCCTGGAGCCCCCCTCAACTCTGATGAAGGAAATTTTCCCTTTACTAAGTCAATTTTGCCTGGCAATCCACTATCAACTCTGGTGAAGGGGGGTTCACATTACTAATCGTCTGCCCGGCAACCCCCTCTCCCAAGGGAGGTATCACTTACTAAAATCGTCTGCCCGGGGCCCCTTTTTCAACTCTGGTGAAAGGGGAGGGATCCCGTTATAAGTCACCTGCCTGGGAGCCCGTTCTCAACTCTGGTGAAGGGGGGGTATCCATTACTAAAATGTCTGCCCAAACCCCTCTCAGCCCGGTTTAAGGGGGGGGTATCACATTACTGGAGTTTGTTCCTCGCCCACTCTCAACTCTGGTGAAAGGGAACATCCATTCTAAGTCTTCTGCCAACCCCTCTCAACTCGGGGAAGGAAGTATCATTACTGGGGTCGTCCCGCCTGGCAACCCCTCTCAACTCTGGTGAAGGGGGGTATTACATTACTAAGTCGTCTGCCCGGAACCCCCAACTCTGGTGAAGGAAAAAGGGATCACATTACTAAGTCGTCCCCGGGCACCCCAATTTAACTCTGGTGATGGAGGCATCCATTCTGGGGTCATTTCCTGGCAACCCCCTTTCCCCTCTGGTGAAGGAGAATATCACGTACTGAGTTTGTCTGCCTGGCAACCTCTCAACTCCCGGTGAAGGGGGTATCACTTTCTAAGTCGTCTGCCCGGGCCTCTCAACTCTGGTGAAGGGGTTTTCACATTATAGGGCGTCTGCCTGGCAACCCCTCCCCTCTGGTGAAGGAGGGTATTTCATTCTAAGTCGTCTGTGGCAGCCCACTCTCAACCCCGTGGAAAGGGGATACATTACTAAATTGCCTGCATTTGGGAACCCCCCTCAACTCTGGTGAAGGAGACTATCCCTTACTAAAATCTCTGCCTGGCAGCCTCTAACTCCCCGATGAAAGAGGGATCCCCCATTACTAAGTCTTGCCCCGGCAATCCACTATCAACTCTGGTGAAGGGGAGTTCACATTCTTAGTTTGTCTGCCTTAGCCCCCTCAACTCCCGGTGAAGGGGATACATTACTAAGTCCCTCTGCCCGGAAACCACTCTAACTATGGTGAAAGGTATCATTACTAAGTCATCTGCCTGGAAACCCCTGTCCTCCCGGTAAGGGAGTATTTATTACTAAGTCTCCCGTTTTGGGCCCCCTCTCAACTCTGGTGAAGGGAAAAAATTACTTTCTAAAATCGTCCCAAAGGGAACCTCCCCAACTATGGTGAAGGAAGAATCCCCCTTACTGGGTCGTCTGTAAACCACTCTCAACCTTTTGGGGAAGGAGGGTATCCATTTAAGTCGTCTGCCCGGCAACCCCCCTCAACTCTGGTGAAGGGCGTATCACATTACTAAGTTGTTCTGGCAACCTCTCAACTCTGGTGAGGAGGTTTTCCCCATTATGGTCGTCTGCCTGGCAACCCCCTCAACTCTTGTGAAGGGGGAGTATTTCCCTTTCTAAGTCGTCAGCAACCCCCCTCAACTCTCGTGAAAGGGGGAGTATCACTTATAAGTCCCTTTCATGGAACCCCCCCCAACTCTGGTGAAGGAGAAAAATCCCCATTACTAAGTCGTCTGCCAGGCAACCCCCCTCAACTCTGATGGGGAAGTATCACATTTAAGTCGATGCCCGGCAATCCACTATCAACTCTGGTGAAGGAGGTATCCCTTCCAGTCGTTCCCGGGAACCCCCTCCCCAACTCTGGTGAAGGAGGGATCCCATTTACTAAGTCGTCTGCCCGGCAATCCACTCTCAACTATGGGGGAAAGGAAATATCCCCTTTACTAAAATCGTCTGCCCGGAAACCCCCTGTCAACTCTGGTGGGGGGTATCTCATTACTAAAATCGTCTGTTTGGGAATCCCTCTCAACTCTGGTGAAGGAGAGGGATCACATTACTAAGTCCTGCCTGGCAGCCCCTTCTAACTCCCGGTGAAAAGAGTTTCACATTACTAAGTCATCTGCCTGGCAGCCCCTTTTTCAACTCTGGTGAAGGAGGTTTCCCTTATAAGTCGTCTGCGGGAAGCCCCTCAACTCTGGTGAGAGGTATCCTTTCGGGTCGTCCCTTTTCCCCCTCCCCAACTCTGGTGAAGGAGGTATCCCATTACTAAGTCGTCCCTTTGGGGCCCCTCTCAACTCTTTTAAGGGGGGTATCCCATTACTAAGGGCGTCTGCCTTTGGCCCCCTCTCAACTCTGGTGAATGGAGTATCCCTTTTTTTTTTGTCGTCTGCCCGGCAACCCCCCTCAACTCTGGTGAAGGAGGGATCCCCAAATGGGTCGTCCCGCCCGGCAGCCCTCAACTCTGGTGAAGGAGGTTTTCACATTCTAAAATCGTCTGCCCGAAACCCCCTCCAACTCTGGTGGGGGAGAGTTCCCCATTACTAAGTCTCGCACGCCTTCAACTCTGGTGAAGGGGAGTATCACTTTCTAAAATCTCTGCCCAGCGGCCCCTTTTTCAACTCTGGGGAAGGGAGAAAATTCCCTTCGTCATCTGCCCCCGGCAGCCCCTTTTTCAACTCCCCGGTGGGGGGTATCACTTTCTAAGTCGTCTGCCTGGCCGGCCCTCAACCCGGTGAAGGAGGTATCCTTTTCTGAGTCGTCTGCCTGGAGCCCCCCCTCAACTCGGGGCAAGACAGCATCCCATTTTCTAAAATCGTCTGCCCCGGGAGCCCTCCCAAATCTGGTGAAGGGAGAGGGATTTACATTACTGATTCGTCTGCCTGGCAACCCGCTGTCAACTCTGGTGAAGGGAGTATCACTTTCTAAGTCGTCTGCCTGGAGCCCACTCCCCAGCTCCCCGGTGAAGAAGGGCATCACATTATAAGTCTTGCCCAACCCACTCTCAACTCTGGTGAAGGAGGCATCACATTCTGGGGTCGTCTGCCTGGCAGCCCCACTTTCCCAAATCTGGTGAAGGGTTTTCCCCTTACTGGGGTCGTCTGCCTGGAACCCACTCTCAACTCTGGGGGAAGGGCGTATCCCCATTTTCTAAAGTCGTCTGCCTGGCAACCCCCCTCAACTCTGGTGAAGGGGGAGGTATCCCATTACTGAGTCGTCTGCCCCGGCAACCCCTCTCCCAAATCCGGTGAATTAGGATTTCCCTTTCTAAAATCGTCTGGCCCGCAGCCTCCCCTCGTGGAAAGGAAATTTTAAAAACTTTAAATCGCCTGCATGGCAGCCACCCTCAACTCTGGGGGAATATCACATTACTAAGTCGTCTGCCTGGCAGCCTCTCAACTCTGATGAAGGGGGAGTATCCCCTTACTAAAATCTTTCCCAAATCCCAAACAACTCTGGTGAAAGGGGGTATCACCCTAAGTCGTTCCCTGGCAGCCTCTCAACTCTGGTGAAGGGAGTTCACATTAGTCGTCCCGGCAACCTCCACTCTGGTGAAGGGGTAACACCCTTATAAGTCGTCTGCCTGGCAAACCCTCAACTAGGGGAAAGGGGGTATCACATTACTAAGTCATCCCGAAACCCCCTGTCAACTCTGGTGGGGGAAGGGATCTCATTACTAAGTGTCGCTTGGCAACCCCTCAACTCTGGTGAAGGGGAGTATTCATTCTAAGTCAAACCCCAGCCCAAACCCCCTCACAACTATGGTGAAGGGTCCCTTACTGGGGTCGTCTGCCTGGCAAACCCCCCAACCCCTGGTGAAGGGGGTTCCCTTTTCCAAGTCGTCTGCCTGGCCCCCCCCCCCCCTCTGGTGGGGGGGTATCACATTACTAAGTCGTTTCCTGGGCCCCCCCTCAACTCTGGTGAAGGAGGGGTATCACATTCTGGTCGTCTGCCCGGCCCCCCTCCTCTTGTAAAAAGTTTTTCTTTTCTAAAAATCGTCTGTTCCCCCTCTCAACTCTCGTGAAAGGGGGTTCACATTTCTAAGTCCCCCCTGGCCATAACTCTGGTGAAGGAGGTATCCCCATTACTAAGTCGTCTGCCAAAGGGAACCCCCTCAACTCCCGATGAAAGGGGAGTATCCCTTACTAAGTCGGATGCCTGGCAATCCACTATCAACTCCCGGTGAAGGGGGTTCACATTACTTGGTTTCTGCCTTTGGGAACCCCCCCAACTCTGGTGAAGGAGAGTATCCATTACTAAGTCGTCTGCCCGGCGATCCCCTCTCAACTATGGTGGAAAGGGGTTTCCATTCTAAGTCGTCTGCCTGAAGCCCCCTGTCAACTCTGGTAAAGGGGGGTATCTTTACTAAGTCGTCTTCTTGGCCCCCTCCTCAGCTCTGGGGGAAGGAGAAATTCACATTACTAAGTCGTCTGCCTGGCCCCTTCTCCCTGGTGAAAAAGGGTTTTACATTATAAGTCATCCCTTCCCAACCCCTTCTCAACTCTGGTGGAAAGGGGGTTTTCACATTCTAAGTCGTCTGCCTGGCAGCCCCCTCTCAACTCTGGTGGGGGGAGTTACATTACGAGTCATCTTCCGGGAACCCCTCAACTCTGGTGAAGGGGGATTTTCACATTACTAAGTCTCCCTTTAAACCCCTCAACTCTTGTGAAGGAGGTATCCCCTTACTAAGTGTCTGCCTGGCAACCCCCCCCTTTTGGTGAATGAAATTATCCCTTACTGAGTCGTCTGCCCCGGCAACCCCTCCCCAACTCTGGTGGGAAGGGAGTATCCCCATTACTGGGGTCGTCTGCAACCCTCTCAACTCTGGTGAAAGGGGAAATTCACATTACTAAGTCGTCTGCCAAACCCCTCAACTCCCGGTGAAGGGGGTATCCCAAAATTTTCTAAGTCGTCTGCCTGGCAGCCCCCCTCAACTCTGGTGGGGAAAAGGGATCACATTACTTTGTCGTCTGCCTGGCAACCCCCTTCTCAACTCTGCTGGGAAAAATATCCCATTATAAGTCATCTGCCTGGCAGCCCCTTCTCAACTCTGGTGAAGGGGGGTTTTCCGCATTACTGTTCGTCTGCCCCGGCAACCCCCCTCTCAACTCCCGGTGAAAGGGATCCCATTCTGGGGTCGTCCCTGGCAGCCCCCTCTCAACTCTGGTGCAAGACCCCGCATCCCTTACTAAAATCGTCTGCCCGGCAAACCCCCCAACTCTGGTGAAAGGGATCCCTTCTGGGGTCTTTTGCCTGGCAACCCGCTGTCAACTCTGGTGAAGGAGGTATCCCTTACTAAGTCGTCTGCCTGGCAACCCTCTCAACTCTTTAAGAAAAGGGATCACATTACTAAGTCGTCCCTGGGGCCCCCTCAACTCTGGTGAAAAGGCATCACATTACTGAGTCGTCTGCCTGGCAACCCCCTTTTTCTCTGGTGGGAAGGGGGGTATCACATTACTGGGTCGTCTGCCCGAGCCCTCCCAACTCCTGGTGGGGAAAGGGCGTATCACATTACTAAGTCGTCTGCCTGGCAGCCCTCTCAACTCTGGTGGGGAGGTTCACATTACTGGGTCTCACTGGCCCCCTCCAACTCGGTGGGTTTGGTATTTTTACTAAGTCGTCTGTTTGGGCCTCCCCGCTCTCGTGAAGGAGGTATAGCATTTCCCAAAGTCGCCTGCCGGGGAACCCCCCCTCTGGTGGAAAGGGGGTATCACATTCAAAATCGTCTGCCTGGCAACCCCCCTCAACTCTGGTGGGAAAGGGGGTATCCATTTTCTAAAATCCCTTGGGCCGGGAAGTCCCCTTCAACTCCCGGTGAAGGAAATTATCACATTACTAAGTCGTCTGCCTGGCAACCCTCAACTCTGGTGAAAGGGAAATTCATTACTTAGTCCTTCCTGGCGGGCCCCCTCCCACTCTGGTGGGGGAAATATCACCCTTCTAAGTCGTCTGCCTGGCAATCCACCCCAACTATGGTGGGAAAGGGGAAATCCCATTACTAAATCACCCCGAAACCCCCTGTCAACTCTGGTAAAAAGTTTTCTCATTCAAGTCTCTGCGGCCAACCCCCCAACTCTGGTGAAGGAAATGTTCATTCTAAGGGGCGTCCCCGACAACCCCCTCACAACTATGGTGAAGGGGGAGAATCAATTTTCTGGGGTCGTCTGCCTGGACCCCTCTCAACGCTGGTGAAGGAGGGGTATCCCATTACTAAGTCGTTCCCGGCAGCCCCCCAACTCTGGGGGAAGGGCGTATCCCATTATAAGTCGTCGCCTGGCAGCCCCCTCAACTCTGGTGGGGGGGTATCCCTTACGGTCTCTGCCCGGCCCCCTCCAACTCTTGTGAAGGGGGAGTATTTCATTTCTAAATCGTCTGGGGGCAGCCTCTCGGGTCTCGTGGGAAATTTTCCCCTTTTCTAAAATGCCTGCATGGCAGCCCACTCTCAACTCGGTGAAAGAGTATCCATTACTAAATCGTCTGCCTGGCAGCCCCCCAACTCTGATGAAAGGAGGGATCACATTTCTAAGTCTTGCCCGACTTCCCCTTCAACTCTGGTGAAAGGATACATTCCCAAGTCGTCGCCTGGCAACCTCCCCTCTGGTGAAGGGAAAAATCCATTACTAAAATCGTCTGCCTGGCCCGTTCCAACTCCCGGTGAAGGAGGTTTCACATTACTAAGTCATCTGCCTGGCAGCCCGTTTTTTCAACTCCGGGGAAGGGGGTATCCCATTTAAGTTTATCTGCCCGGCCCCCGCTCTCAACTCTGGTGAAGGTATCACATTACTGGGGTCGTCTGCCCGGCAGCCCCCCAACTCTGGTGAAAAACAGCATCCCCAACTAAATCTCTGCCGGGAACCTCTCAACTCTGGTGAAGGAGGTATCAAATTACTGGTGTCACTTTTCAGCCCGCCCCAACTCTGGTGAAGGGGGAATTACATTACTAAAATCGTCTGCCCGGCAACCCCCTCTCAACTCTGGTGAAGAAAGGGATCCCTTACCAAATCGTCCCCCCCTGGAACCCCCCTCAACTCTGGTGGGGGGCATCACATTCTGGTCGTCTGCCCGGCAACCCTTTCCCAAATCTGGTGAAGGAAAAATTTTCCCCTTTCTAAGTCGTCTGCCTGGCAGCCCCCCTCAACTCTGGTGAAGGAGGGATCACTTCTGGGGTCGTCTGCCCCGGGCCCCCCTCCCAAATCTGGTGAAAGGTATTTCATTTTTCTAAGTCGTCGTTGGGAACCCTCCAACCCCGTGAAGGAAGTATCACATTCTTAAATTTGCCTGCATGGCCCCCCCTCAACTCTGGTGAAAGGGGGTATCACATTATAAGTCGTCTGCCGGCAGCCCCCCAACTCTGATGGAAGGGGGGTTTTCACATTACTAAATCTTTTGCCCCGGGGAAACCCCTATCAACTCTGGTGGGGAAATATCCACCTTACTTAGTCGTCTGCCTGGCAACCCCCCTCTCAACTCTGGTGAAGGGAGGTATCACATTACTAAAATCGTCTGCCGGGAATCCCTCTAACTATGGGGAGGGAAACACTTCCAAATCGTCTGCCTGGGAAAACCCCTGTCAACTCTGGTGAGAGGTATCTCATTTTCTAAGTCGTCTGTTGGGAACCCCCCTCAACTCTGGTGAAGGAAATTTTCACATTACTAAGTCGTTCCCGGGAACCCCGTTTCTCAATTTGGGGAAAAGGGTTTCCCTTCTAAGTCATCTGCCTGGCAACCCCTTCTCAACTCTGGTGAGGGTGGTATCCCCATTACTAAGTCGTCTGCCTGGCAACCCCTCTCAACTCTGGTGAAGGGGAGTATCCCATTCTGGGTCGTCTGCCCGGCCAACCCCTCAACTCTGGTGAAAGAGTATCACATTACTTTAAATCGTCGCCCAAACCCCCTCTCAACTCTGGTGGAAAAAGTATCACATTCAAGTCGTCTGCCTGGCAACCCCCCTCAACTCTGGTGAATGAGAGTTCACATTACTGAGTCGTCTGCCCCCGGCAGCCCCCTCCAACTCTGGTGAAGGGGGTATCACATTACTGGGGTCTCTGCCTGGCAACCCCTCAACTCTGGTGAAGGAAATATCACATTACTAAGTCGTCTGCCTGGAAACCCACCCCAACTCTTGGGGAAGGAAGTATCCCCATTACTAAATCGTCTTTTGGCAACCCCTCAACTCTGGTGAAGAGTATCACATTACTAAGTCGTCTGCCCCGAGCCCGTTCTCAACTTTTTGGTGAAGGAGAATATCACATTACTAAGTCATCCCTGGCAGCCCGTTCTCCCCTGGTGAAGGGAAGTTCCCATTACTAAGTCGTCTGCCTGGCAACCCCCTCCCCAACTCTGGTGAAAGGGGAGTTCACATTACTGGGGTCGTCTGCCTGGCAGCCCCTCAACTCTGGTGCAGACAGCATCACATTATAAGTCGTCTGCCTTGGGGGCCCTCTCAACTCTGGTGAAAGGAGAGTATCACATTACTAGTCGTCTGCCTGGCAGCCCCCCTTTTTAACTCTGGTGAAGGGAGGTATCCCCATTACTAAGTCGTCTGCCGGGAGCCACTCTTCTGGTGGAAAAAGGCATCCTTCTAAGTCGTCTGCCTGGGCCCCCTCAACTCTGGTGAAGGGAGGCATCACTTCTGGGGTCGTCTGCCTGGGCCCCCCTTTTTAACTCTGGTGAAGGGAGAGTTCACATTACTGGTCGTCTTCCCAGCCTCTCAACTCCCGGTGAGGCGTATCACATTACTAAAGTCGTCTGCCTGGCAGCCCCCCTCAACTCCCGGTGAAGGAGAGTATCACATTTAGGGCGTCTGCCTGGCCCACCCCAACTCTGGTGGGGGGGTATTTCATTTTCTAAGTCGTCTGCTTGGCAACCCCCCTCAACCCCGTGGAGGGGGTATCACATTACCCAAATCCCGCCTGGCAACCCCCTCTCAACTCTGGTGAAGGGAAATATCCATTACTAAGTCGTCTGCCTGGCAACCCTCTCAACTCTAATTTAAGGGAGTATCACATTACTAAGTCGAAAGCCTGGCAATCCCCTATCAACTCTGGTGAAGGTTTTCCCTTACTAAAATCGTCTGCCTGGCAACCCCTCTCAACTCGGTGAAGGGGGAGTATCCCCATTACTAATCGTCTGCCGCAGCCCCTTCTCAACTCTGGTGAAGGAGGGGTATCACATTCTAAGTCATCTGCCCCCCGGGGAGCGTTCTCAACTCTGGTGAAGGGTATCCCTTACTGGGTCGTCTGCCCCGGGAGCCCTTCAACTCTGGTGAAGGAGGTATCCCATTACTAAGTCGTCTGCCGGGAACCCCTCTAACTCTGGTGAAGAAAAAGGGATCCCCATTCTAAGTCGTTTCCCGGCAGCCCTCTCAACTCTGGTGGGGAAAGGGATCACTTTCGGTCGTCCCCCAGCGGCCCCTTTTAACTCGGTGAAAAGGTTTTACATTCTGAGTCGTCTGCCTGGCAGCCCCTCTCAACTCTGGTGAAGGGCGTATCACATTACTAAGTCTCCCTGGCAACCCCCCTCCAACTCTGGTGAAGGGTATCCCCATTATGGGGCGTTTCCGGGAGCCCACTCTCAACTCTGGTGAATTAGGTTTTCATTACTAAGTCGTCCCCCGGCAACCCCCCTCAACTCTCGTGAAGGAAAAATGTTACTAAGTCGCCCCGCATGGGAGCCCCCCCAATATTGGGGGGTATCACATTACTAAGTCGTCTGCCTGGCAACCCTCCCAAATCTGATGAAAGGGGGAGTATCACATTACTAAGTCGTATGCCTGGCAATCCATAAAATCTGGTGAAGGAAATTTTCACATTACTAAGTCGTCTGCCGGGAGCCCTCTCCCGCTCTGGTGGGGGAGTATCAATTTAGTCGTCTGCCCGCCCTCCCACTCCCGGTGAAGGAAGTATCCCATTACTAAGTCGTCTGCCTGGCAATCCCTCTCCCTATGGTGAAGGGGGTTTTCCCTTACTAAGTCATCTGCCTGGGAAAACCCCCTGTCAATCTGGTAAAAAAATTTTTCATTACTAAAATCGTCTGCTTGGCAACCCCCCTCATCTGGTGAAGGGGTTTTCATTTAAATTTTCCGCCAGGCCCCCACTCCCCAACTATGGTGAAAGGGGGAGAATCCCATTGCTGGGGCTCTGCCCAGCCCCCTCAACGCTGGTGAAAGGGGGTATCCCCATTTTCTAAGTCCCTCTGCCTGGCAGCCCTTAACTCTGGTGGGGAAAGGGATCACATTACTAAATCGTCTGCCTGGCAACCCCCCTCAACTCTGGTGAAGGAGAGTATCACATTTGGGTCTCCCTTTTTTTGCCCTCAACTCTTGGTGGGGGAAATTTTCATTCCAAGTCTCCTGGCAGCCTCTCAACTCTCGTGAAGGGGGGTATCACATTCAAGTCGCCTTTCGCCAAAACCCTCCCAACTCTGGTGAAGGGAGGTATCACATTTTCTAAGGGTCCCTCAACTCTGGGGAGGTATCCCCCATTACCCAAGTCGTATGCACTTCCCATACCTCTGGTGGGGGAAATATCACATTACTAAAATTCCCTCTGCCCAACCCTCTCAACTCTGGTGAAGGAGGTATCCCTTACTAAGTCGTCGCCCGGCAACCCGTTCTCAACTCTGGGGAAGGAGGTTTCCCCTTACTAAATATCTGCCTGGCAACCCCCTTCTCCCAAATCTGGTGAAGGAGGTATCCCCTTACTAAGTCGTCTGCCTGGAACCCCCTCTCAACTCTGGTGAAGGGGGGGTATCCTTTCTGAGTCGTCTGCCCGGCAGCCTTAACTCTGGTGAAGACAGCATCACATTCTAAGGGCTGCCGGGGGCCTCCCCAACTCTTTGGAAAAGGGATCAAATTCTGAACGTCTGACTGGCCCCCCCCTCCCCTCCCGGTTTTAAGGAGGGTATCACATTACTAAATCTCCCCCTGGGACCCCAACTCTGGTGGGAAAAAGGCATCCCCTTTCTAAGTCGTCTGCCGCAACCCCTCTCAACTCTGGGGAGGGGGCATAATTTGGGGTCGTCTGCCCCGGCAACCCACCAACTCCGGTGAAGGAGAGTATCCCCATTACTAAGTCGTCTGCCCGGCAGCCCCCCAATCTGGTGAAGGAGGGTATCACATTACTGAGTCGTCTGCCTGGCAACCCCCCCCAACTCTGGTGAAGGGGGTATTTCATTTGCAGTCTCTTTGGGAATTAACCCCGTGAAGGGGGAGTTCCATTACTAAGTCGCCTGTGGCAACCCCCTCTCAACTCTGGTGAAGGAAATTTTCCCTTACTAAGTCGTCTTCCCGGCCCCCTTCCCCGATGAAAAGTTACTTTCTAAGTCCGGTATGCCTGGCAATCCATATCAACTCTGGTGAAGGGGGGTATCCCGCCCGTCGTCCCGGCAACCCCTCTCAACTCTGGTGAAGGAGAGTATCCCCATTAACCCAAGTCGTCTGCCTGGCAATCCCTCTCAGCTATAGGGGAAGGGGGTATCACATTACTAAAATCGTCTTTTAAACCCCCTGTAGCTCTGGTAAAGGGGTTCCCCCATTCTAAGTCGTCTGGAGCCCCACCCCAACTCTGGTGAAGGGGGAGTATACATTACTAAGTCGTCTGCCGGGCCTTCCCAACTCTGGTGAAAAAAGGGTTTTATTTATAAGTCATCTGCCTGGCAGCCCCTTTTTCAACTCTGGTGAAGGGGGGTATCACATTCTGGTTTCCCGGCAGCCCCCTCAACTCTGGGGGAAGGGGGAGTATCACTTCGGAGTCCCTCTGCTGGCAACCCCCCTCAACTCTGGTGAAGGAGGTTCCATTTTCTAATCTCTGCCTGAAACCCCTCTCAGCTCTGGGGGGAAAGGAAAGGGATCACCTTTTCTAAGTCGTCTGCCCGGAACCTCCCCAACTCTGGTGAATGAGGTATCACCCTTTTCTGAGTCGTCCGCCTAGCCCTCTCAAAAAACTGGTGAAGGAGGTTTTCACATTCTGATCGTCTGCCTGGCAACCTCTAACTCGGGGGAAGGGGGTATCCTTTCTAAATCGTCTGCGGGGAAAACCCCTCCCCAACTCTGGTGGGAAAGGAATAAACCCTTACTAAGTCGTCTGCCCGGCCCCCTCTCAACTCTGGTGGGGGAAATATCACATTACTAAGTCGTCTGCCCCCGGCCCGTTTTTCAACTCTGGTGAAGGAGAATATCACATTCTAAGTCATCGCCACAGCCCCCTTCTCCCCTCTGGTGAAGGAGGTATCCCCCTTACTAAGTGTCTGCCCGGCAGCCCGCTCTGCTCGGTGAAGGGGGGTATCACATTCTGAGTCGTCTTTTGGGAACCCCCCTCAACCTTTGCAAACAGCATCCATTACCCCAAGTCGTCTGCCCGGCAGCCCTCTCAACTCTGGTGAAGGGGAAAAATCCCTTCTGAGTCCTCCCGGCAGCCCCCTTCAACCTTGGGAAAGGGGGTATCACATTACTAAGTCGTCTGCCGGGAACCCCCTCAACTCTGGTGAAAGAAAGGCATCACATTACTAAGTCGTCCCTTTTGGGAGCCCCCCTCAACTCTGGTGAAAGGCATCCCCTTCTGGAGTCTCTGCCTGGCAGCCCCCTTTCCCAAATCTGTTTAAGGGGGTTTTCACATTACTGGGGTCGTCTGCCTGGCAACCCCCCTCCCCTGGTGGGAAAGGGCGTATCCCCCATTACTAAGTCTCTGCCTGGCAACCCCCTCCCAACTCTGGTGAAGGAGGTATCCATTCTGAGTCGTCTGCCCCGGGGCCCCCTCCCCAACTCTGGTGAAAGGGGGTATTTCATTACTAAAATCTCTGTTTGGGAACCCACTCCCCAACTCTCGTGGAGGGGGTTCCATTACTAAGTCGCCTGCATGGCAACCCTCTCCTCTGGTGAAGGGAGTATCCCATTCTAAGTCGTCTGCCCGGGAACCCACTTCCCCAACTCCCGATGGGGGAGTATCCATTACTAAAATCGTATGCCTGGCCCCAAACCACCCATCAACTCTGGTGGGGGGATCCATTCTAAAATCGTCGCCCCGGCAACCCCCCCTCAATCTGGTGAAAGGGGAGTATCACATTCTAAGTCGTCTGCCCAGCCCCTTTCTCAACTCTGGGGGAAAGTATCCCATTTTCTAAGTCATCTGCCTGGAACCCGTTCTTAACTCTAGGTGAAAGGGGGGTATCACATTTTCTAAAATCGTCTGCCCGGGAAGCCCCGCTCTCAACTCTGGTGAAGGGGGTATCCCCATTACTGGGGTCGTCTCCCCCTGGAACCCCCCTCAACTCTGGTGAAAACATCCCCCATTACTAAGGCGTCTGCCTGGACCCCTAACTCTGGTGAAGGGGGAAATATCACATTACTGAGTCGTCTGCCTGGCAACCCCCCCTCAACTCTGGTGGGAAAAAGGGGTATCACATTACTAAGTCGTCTGCCCGGCAACCCCCTCCCAAATCTGGTGAAAAGAGCCCTCACATTACTAAGTCTCCCTGGCAACCCCCCTCAACTCCCGGTTTAAGGAGGCATCACATTACTGAGTCGTCTGCCCTGGCCCCCGCACCAACTCTGGTGAAGGGAGTATCCCATTACTGAGGGCACCCCCGACTCTCAACTCTGGTGAAAAACAGCATCCCTTTCTAAGTCGTCTGCCTGGCAACCCCCCCTCAACTCTGGTGAAAAGGGGGGTATCACATTACTGAGTCCCTCTGCCCGGCAACCCTCTCAACTCCCGGTGAAAGGGGGTATCACTTCCCAAGTCGTCTGCTAACCCCCTCCCCGGTGAAGGAGGCATCCCCATTACTGGGGTCGTCTGCCTAAAACTTTCAACTCTGGTGAAGGGGGAGTATCCCCCTTTCTGGGTCGTCTGCCTGGCAGCCCACTCCCCAACTCTGGGGAAAAACCCCCTCCCATTTTTAAGTCGTCTGCCCGGGAACCCCCCTCAACTCTGTTGAAGGGGGAGTATCACATTACTGGGGTCGTCTGCCTGGCAACCTCTCAGCTCTGGTGAAGGGAGTATCCCCCATTACTAAGTTTTGTCTGCCCGGGCCCCCTCAACTCTGGTGGGAAAGGGGAAATTTTCACATTACTGGGGTCGTCTGCCCAGCCCCCTCAACTCTGGTGAAAGGGGGTATCCCTTATAAAATCTCTGCCTGAAACCCCTCTCAACTCTGGTGAAGGAGAGTATCCCCATTACTAAAATCGTCCCCGGCAACCCCCCTCAACTCGGGGAAGGGGGTATCACATTACTAAGTCGTCTGCCCCGGGAACCCCTTCTCAACTCTGGTGAAGGGGGAAAATCCCATTACTAAAATCCCTCTGTCAGCCCCTTTTTCAACTCTGGTGAAAGGGGGAATTTTCACATTACTAAGTCGTCTGCCGGGAACCCCTCCCCAACTCTGGTGAAAGGGGGAAATATCCCCATTTAAAATCGTCTGCCTGGCAACCCCCCTCAACTCTGGAAAGACGGCATCCCATTACTAAGTCGTCGCCCAACCCTCTCATCTCTGGTGAAGGAGGTATCCCCCATTATGGGGTCGTCTGCCCGGCAACCCTTCAACTCCCGGTGGGGGGGGTATCCCTTACCAAATCGTCTGCCTGGCAGCCTCTCAACTCCCGGTGGGAAAAGGGATCCCCATTATAGGGCGTCTGCTGGCAACCCACTCTCCCAAATCTGGTGAAAGGCATCCCATTACTGGGGTCGTCTGCCCGGCAACCCACCAACTCTGGTGAAGGGGGAAATATCCCATTACGGTCGTTCTTTTTAACCCACTCCAACTCTGGTGGGAAAGGGGCGTATCCCATTACCCAAGTCGTCTGCCGGCCCGCCCCCCTCAACTCTGGTGAAGGGGATATCACATTACCGGTCTCCCCCTTTTTCAACCCCCCTCAACTCTTGGGAGGGATTTCATTACTAAGTCGTCTGGGCAACCCCTCCCTCTCGTGAAGGGGGGTATCACATTACTAAGTCGCCCCATTTCCCTCAACTCTGGTGGAAGGGAGTTCACATTACTAAGTCGTCTGCCTGGCCCAACCCCCCTCAACTCTGATGAAAGGAGGTATCCATTACTAAGTCGATGCCCGGCAATCCACTATCCCCAAATCTGGTGAAGGGGGTATCCATTACTAAAGTCGTTCTGGGAACCCTCTCAACTCTGGTGAAGGAAATATCCATTACTAAGTCGTCTGCCGAGCCCACTGTCAGCTCTGGTAAAAAAGGTATCTCATTTTCTAAGTCGTCTGTTGGGAGCCCCCTCAACTCTGGTGAAGGGGGGGATCCCCCTTACTAAGTCGTCTGCCCAAACCCCACTGTCAACTCCCGGTGGGAGGTATCTTTTTCTAAGTCATCTGCCTGTTGGCCCCCTTTTTCCCCTCTGGTGAAGGGGGTATCCAAATTTCTAAATGTTTCCTGGAGCCCGCTCTCCCCAAATCTGGTGAAGGGGGAAAAATCCATTCTGGGGTCGTCTGCCTGGCAGCCCCCTCAACTCTGGTGAAAGAGTATCACATTCTAAGTTTGTCTGCCGGAAACCCCTCAACTCTGGTGAAAGGTATCACATTACTAAGTCGTTTCCCAACCCCCCTCAACTCCCGAGTGTTGGGGTTCACATTACTAGTCTCTGCCTTCACCCCTCAACTCTGGTGAAAGGAAATTTCCCTTCTGGGGTCGTCCTTTCCCCCCCAACTCTGGTGAAAGGTATCCCCATTCAAGTCTCGCCTGAAAAACCCCTCTCAACTCTGGTGGGAAAGGGGGTATCACATTCCCCCAAGTCGTCTGCCCGAGCCCCCTCAACTCCCGGGGGGGGAAAGGGATCACCATTTTCTAAGTCGTCTGCCTGGCAGGGTTTTCAACTCTGGTTGAAGGGGGGAAAATCACATTCTAAAGGGCTGCCTGGCCGTTCTCAACTCTGGTGAAGGGGAAAGGGATCCCTTACTAAAACGTCTGCCTGGCAACCCGCTCTCAACTCTGGTGAAGGAGGGATCCCCATTCTAGGGCGTCCCCTAGCCCCTCCCAAATCTGGTGCAAGAAAAATCCCATTATAAGTCGTCTGCCTGGCAACCCCCCTCAACTCCCGGTGAAGGAATATCCCTTACTGGGGTCTCTGCCTGGCAACCCCCTGTAACTCTTTGGGGAAGGGGTATCCCCATTACTAAGTCGTCTGCCTTTTTGGAAACCCTCCCAACTCTGGTGAAGAAGAGGGATCCATTACTAAGTCGTCTGCCTGGCAACCTCTCAACTCTGGTGAAGGAGGGATCACATTTTGGGGTCGTCGCCTGGCCCCCTTTTAACTCTTTGGGGAAGGGGGTATCCCCATTACGGGGCGTCTGCCTGGCAGCCCTCTCAACTCCCGGTGGGAAAGGGGGTATCCCCATTACTAAGTCGTCTGCCTGGCAACCCACTCTCCCAAATCTGGTGGGAAAGGGGAGTATCCCCTTTCTGAGTCGTCTGCCCCAACCCCTCTCAACTCTGGTGAAGGAGAGTATTTCATTACTAAGTGGGCTTTGGGGGACCCCCTCTCAACCCCGTGAAGGAGGGATCACATTACTAAAAAATCGCCTGCCCGGGCCCCCTCAACTCTGGTGAAGGGGGGTATCCCGTACTAAGTCGTCTGCCTGGAGCCCACCCCCTCTGATGAAGGGAAAGGGGATCACATTACTAAGTTTGTATGCCCGGCAAACCACTATCGCTCCCGGTAGAGGAGAGTATCACATTACTAAGTCGTTTTGCCTGGCAACCCCTCCCAAATCTGGTGAAGGGAGTATCACATTACTAAGTCATCTGCCTGGCAACCCGTTCTCAACTCTGGTTTAAGGGGGTATCACATTTTCTAAGTCATCTGCCCGGGAACCCGGCCCCAACTCTGGTGAAGGAGAGTATCACATTACTAAGTCGTCTTCCTGGACACCGCTCTCAACTCTGGTGAAGGAGGTATCATTTCTAGTCCCTCTGGGAGCAACCCCCCTCAACTCTGGTGAAGACAGCATCACTTTCTAAGTCGTCTGCCTGGCAGCCTCTCAACTCCCGGGGGAAGGGGGGTATCACTTTCTGGGGGTCTGCCCCGGGCCCCCCCCTCAACTCTGGTGAAAGGTATCCCATTACTAAATCTCTTGGGAACCCCCCTCAACTCTGGTGAAGAAGGCATCACATTACTAAGTCGTCTCCGGGAACCCCCCTCAACTCTGGTGAAGGGAGACATCACATTACTGGTCGTCTGCCTGGCAACCTCTCAACTCTGGTGAAAAACAGCATCCCCCATTATAAGTCGTCTGCCTGGCAACCATCTCTCAACTCTGGTGAAGGAAAGGGATCACATTACTGGTCTCTGCCGGGGGCCCCCTCTCCCAAATCTGGTGAAGGGGGTATCCCATTTACTAAATCGTCTGCCTGGAGCCTCTCCCAAATCTGGGGAATGAGAGTATCACATTTGAGTCGCCTGGAGCCCCCTCTAACTCTGGTGAAGGAGGTATCCCATTACTGAGTCGTCTGCCTGGCAACCATCTCTCAACTCTGGTGAAGGGCGTTCACATTCTAAGTCTCTGCCTGGCAGCCCCTCAACTCTGGTGAAGGAAATATCACATTACTGGAGTCGTCTGCCCGGAGCCCTCCTAACTCTGGTGAAGGGGAGTATTTCATTACTAAGTGTCTTTTGGGCCCTCTCAACTCTCGTGGAGGAGGTATCACATTATAAGTCGCCTGCATGGCAGCCCCCCTCAACTTGGTGAAAGGAGGTATCAATTTTCTAAGTCTCTGCCTGGGCCCACTCTCAACTCTGATGAAAGGGGAGTATCCCCATTTTCTAAGTCTTTTTCCCCGTCCCCTATCAACTCTGGTGAAGGGGGGTATCCATTACTAAGTCGTCTGCCTGGGAACCCCTCAACTCTGGGGAAGGGGATACATTCTGGGGCTCTGCCTGGGAAACCCTTTTTAACTTGGTGAAGGAGAGACAAACTAGCGTCTGCCTGGCAACCCCTCTCCCAAATTCTGGAAAATAACATTCCCGTCGTTCCCTTCTGGCAAACCCATCTACTTTTGGTTTTTAAGAGATATCAAAAGTCCTCCCAAAAAAAAATTTGGGAAAATTTAAAAATTCACTTTGCGACCCGGGTCAAAAATCCTTTTTGAAGAAAATAAAAAGTTTTTCTTTGTGGCAAAAAAATTTAATTTAATTTGGGGAAAGAAAAAGAATTTAATTACTAATCGGTTTTTGTTTTGGCAAAAAATTAAAAAAAACCCCGTAAAGACAAAGCATTTTTAATTACTTAAAAAATTTCCCCCCTGAAAAATAACTTGTAAAAAATATCAACATTACTATGGGTTTCCTTTAAAAAAGTTTTAACCTGTTAAGGGGTAAATTTCAAGTTTTCTGGGAAAAAAATTATTTCAAAATCTTGAAAAAAAGTTATATTTTTATAAAAAAATTTTCGGAAAATTAATGGAAGGAAAAAAATAAAATCTGAGTTAAAAATATCTTTCTCTACTAGTTAAATAATCTGAAGTATAATCTGAAGTACAACTTGGTAAATAACCGTTTTAAAAAAATGAAGTCAGAAGCATAACTTTCTTTTGCAGATTAAAGTATTGTTTATTTTATATTCTGTATAATTTAAATTTATTAGGAGTCGGAGTCGATACATTTTACCGACTCCGACTACAGTAACCCAAGAATAGCTTCCGACTCGACTCCACGACTCCGACTCTACGACTCCATCGACTCTGACTCTACGACCCGACTCCACGACTCTAACTCTACGACTCCGGCTCCACAACCATGAACTTTTCTAACTGTAGTGTATGTTATAATTACTAAAATGATGTATTGAGCGTTCTTAAAACGTTAAAATTATCTCTTATTTAACATTAGGAAAGAGTTATACCTCGTGTTATTATACTTGTAATATATATCATGATAACACTGAAGCTGCAACGTTATCATAACAATGTTCTCTGTACAAAAGTAGAACATAATTCATGAAACAAGTGAATCAATGTGGATTGAATACAACCAAACACATTAAAGTGTTTGGACTACATGAGCTGTGTCACGCTAAGAAATAACAGTATTTCCCGCCACCCTGGCAGATAACAGCTTCTGATATTACTATGTCCGTTCATCTTTCCAAGAAACTAATCATGCACAACCTTCATCTAGTCCATTCTTAACTCAGTATTCTTGAATTAATGTATGAGCTGCAAACAATAAATAAAATCCGGCAGACTATCTTCACTGATGGCTTCATTAACCCTGGCAGTGCTGGCAGTGCTGACAGTGCTGACAGTGCTGGCAGTGCTGTCAGTGCTGACAGTGGAGGGTGTTGTTATCGTATAATGGAACTCGACGGAAAGCTTGATTACTAACGCATTCACCCTCACAAACTGAGGCCCGGGGAATCGATCTGGTAGGCTAAAACAGTACACGTTCCTTAAAATACCTCCCGTCCAT
>NW_027195611.1:0-75000 GCF_038502225.1 Cherax quadricarinatus
TCAACTGCTGTACATTAACATCCCCATTCATGGCAGGTGAAATCGAAGATCTAGAGAAGGTACAAATAACCTTTACTGCACATATCAGTTCCATCAAATACCTTAACTACCGGGATAAGATAAGATAAGATAAGATTTCGTTCGGATTTTTAACCCCGGAGGGTTAGCCATCCAGGATAACCCAAGAAAGTCAGTGCGTCATCGAGGACTGTCTAACTTATTTCCATTGGGGTCCTTAATCTTGTCCCCCAGGATGCGACCCACACCAGTCGACTAACACCCAGGTACCTATTTGCTGCTAGGTGAACAGGACAACAGGTGTAAGGAAACGTGTCGAAATGTTTCCACCCGCCGGGAATCGAACCCGGGCCCTCCGTGTGTGAAGCGGGAGCTTTAGCCACCAGGCCACCGGGCTTGGAAGCACTTGACTTGTACTCACTGGAGCGCAGGCGAGGGAGACACATCATAATTTACACCTGGAAAATCTAGAGAGACTGGTCCCTAATCTGTATACAGAAATCACTCCCTACGATAGCAAAAGACTTGAGAGGCGATGCAACATAAGCTAAATGAAAATTAGGAGCATCATTTGTACACTAAGAGAAAAACACAGTAAGTGTCCCGGGCCCAAGACTGTTCAACAGCCTCTCACCAGGCATAAGGGGAATTACCATTTGACCCCTGGTTGTCTTCAAGATATAGCTGGACAGATACCTAAAGTCATTGCTGGATCAGCCAGCCTGTAACAGCCTAGATGATCAAGCCCTGAACCACCAGGAGTCCTGGTCGTGGCCGCGGGGGCGTTACTCCCCGAAATATTCTCCAGATAAGTTGGTGCAATTATTTAATAAATGTATGGAAGAGGGTAAGGTACCTAGGGATTGGCAGAGAGCATGCATAGTTCCTTTGTATAAAGGCAAAGGGGATAAAAGAGAGTGCAAAAATTATAGGGGGATAAGTCTGTTGAGTGTACCTGGTAAAGTGTATGGTAGAGTTATAATTGAAAGAATTAAGAGTAAGACGGAGAATAGGATAGCAGATGAACAAGGAGGCTTTAGGAAAGGTAGGGGGTGTGTGGACCAGGTGTTTACAGTGAAACATATAAGTGAACAGTATTTAGATAAGGCTAAAGAGGTCTTTGTGGCATTTATGGATTTGGAAAAGGCGTATGACAGGGTGGATAGGGGGGCAATGTGGCAGATGTTGCAAGTGTATGGTGTAGGAGGTAGGTTACTGAAAGCAGTGAAGAGTTTTTACGAGGATAGTGAGGCTCAAGTTAGAGTATGTAGGAAAGAGGGAAATTTTTTCCCAGTAAAAGTAGGCCTTAGACAAGGATGTGTGATGTCACCGTGGTTGTTTAATATATTTATAGATGGGGTTGTAAGAGAAGTAAATGCGAGGGTCTTGGCAAGAGGCGTGGAGTTAAAAGATAAAGAATCACACGCAAAGTGGGAGTTGTCACAGCTGCTCTTTGCTGATGACACTGTGCTCTTGGGAGATTCTGAAGAGAAGTTGCAGAGATTGGTGGATGAATTTGGTAGGGTGTGCAAAAGAAGAAAATTAAAGGTGAATACAGGAAAGAGTAAGGTTATGAGGATAACAAAAAGATTTGGTGATGAAAGATTGAATATCAGATTGGAGGGAGAGAGTATGGAGGAGGTGAACGTATTCAGATATTTGGGAGTGGACGTGTCAGCGGATGGGTCTATGAAAGATGAGGTGAATCATAGAATTGATGAGGGAAAAAGAGTGAGTGGTGCACTTAGGAGTCTGTGGAGACAGAACTTTGTCCTTGGAGGCAAAGAGGGGAATGTATGAGAGTATAGTTTTACAAACGCTCTTATATGGGTGTGAAGCGTGGGTGATGAATGTTGCAGCGAGGAGAAGGCTGGAGGCAGTGGAGATGTCATGTCTGAGGGCAATGTGTGGTGTGAATATAATGCAGAGAATTCGTAGTTTGGAAGTTAGGAGGAGGTGCGGGATTACCAAAACTGTTGTCCAGAGGGCTGAGGAAGGGTTGTTGAGGTGGTTCGGACATGTAGAGAGAATGGAGCGAAACAGAATGACTTCAAGAGTGTATCAGTCTGTAGTGGAAGGAAGGCGGGGTAGGGGTCGGCCTAGGAAGGGTTGGAGGGAGGGGGTAAAGGAGGTTTTGTGTGCGAGGGGCTTGGACTTCCAGCAGGCATGCGTGAGCGTGTTTGATAGGAGTGAATGGAGACAAATGGTTTTTAATACTTGACGTGCTGTTGGAGTGTGAGCAAAGTAACATTTATGAAGGGATTCAGGGAAACCGGCAGGCCGGACTTGAGTCCTGGAGATGGGAAGTACAGTGCCTGCACTCTGAAGGAGGGGTGTTAATGTTGCAGTTTAAAAACTGTAGTGTAAAGCACCCTTCTGGCAAGACAGTGATGGAGTGAATGATGGTGAAAGTTTTTCTTTTTCGGGCCACCCTGCCTTGGTGGGAATCGGCCGGTGTGATAATAAAAAAAAAAAATAAAAAAAGTAGGTACTTACTAGTTGGCAACTGTATAGGGTGACTTCTTTATAACTGCAATAAGGTTTAAACTTATTGGACTCTGTGTTGAAGGTATTCCATGCAACCAACAGTTAACTTTCTAATTTTGATGCAACAGTTAGATCTACCTACGGGTTTATGGCTATACCTCAGTTCTATTAATTCTTGCCAGAGTTTTCTGGGGTTATTCTTGTATTCATCGATTTTTGAGCACTAGTACTTTGTCTTTGGTATTTTTATAAGTCTCTGCACTCTGGTACTCACACTGTGAAACTCATTTAGCGCAGCAACATTCTCTCTCTTTGTTCTATATCTTTCTAGCAACTGATCCCTTAGCTTGATATTATCTAATATCTCATCAGTTATTCAGAGTTCAGTTCTTCTTTTAATCCTATGATCTTTCAATGATGTCAGTGAATATAGTTCTTTAACTGGTACAATATTATCAATGATGTCAGTGAATATAGTTCTTTAACTGGTACAATATTATCAATGATGTCAGTGAATATAGTTCTTTAACTGGTACAATATTATCAATGATGTCAGTGAACAGTTCTTAAACTGGTACAATATTATCAATGATGTCAGTGAACAGTTCTTAAACTGGTACAATATTATCAATGATGTCAGTGAACAGTTCTTAAACTAGTACAATATTATCAATGATGTCAGTGAATATAGTGGTACAATATTATCAATGATGTCAGTGAACAGTTCTTAAACTGGTACAATATTATCAATGATGTCAGTGAACAGTGGTACAATATTATCAATGATGTCAGTGAACAGTTCTTAAACTGGTACAATATTATCAATGATGTCAGTGAACAGTTCTTAAACTGGTACAATATTATCAATGATGTCAGTGAACAGTTCTTAAACTGGTACAATATTATCAATAATGTCAGTGAACAGTTCTTAAACTGGTACAATATTATCAATAATGTCAGTGAACATAGTTCTTAAACTGGTACAATATTATCAATGATGTCAGTGAACAGTTCTTAAACTGGTACAATATTATCAATGATGTCAGTGAACACAGTTCAGAATGTTTTCCAGACATCATTTACGTCTGGGCAACTTATTGCAGTCACAATTGTGAAGCTTATTAATAGTATTTCTTCACTCTGGTTTATAGTTGATATTTATATTGTCTTGTTTAGGCCTATCCGTTCCCTATTGACTTTCCTGGCGCAATAAGCGATGTAATGATCACTAACATCTGTGGTAATAACTGATATAATGATCACTAACAACCGTGGAAATAACTGATATAATGATCACTAACATCTGCGGTAATAACTGATATAATGATCACTAACATCTGTAGTAATAACTGATATAATGATCACTAACATCTG
This sequence comes from Cherax quadricarinatus, assembly GCF_038502225.1. Classification (NCBI taxonomy): domain Eukaryota; kingdom Metazoa; phylum Arthropoda; class Malacostraca; order Decapoda; family Parastacidae; genus Cherax; species Cherax quadricarinatus. The sequence continues at coordinate 3,880 of NW_027195611.1, forward strand.
TGGTAATAACTGATATAATGATCACTAACATCTGTGGTAATAACTGATATAATGATCACTAACATCTGTGGTAATAACTGATATAATGATCACTAACATCTGTAGTAATAACTGATATAATGATCACTAACATCTGTGGTAATAACTGATATAATGATCACTAACATCTGTGGTAATAACTGATATAATGATCACTAACATCTGTGGTAATAACTGATATAATGATCACTAACATCTGTGGTAATAACTGATATAATGATCACTAACATCTGTGATAATAACTGATATAATGATCACTAACATCTGTGGTAATAACTGATATAATGATCACTAACATCTGTGGTAATAACTGATATAATGATCACTAACATCTGCGGTAATACCTGATATAATGATCACTAACATCTGTGGTAATAACTGATATAATGATCACTAACATCTGTGTGAATAACTGATATAATGATCACTAACATCTGTGGTAATTGAAATAATGATCACTAACATCTGTGGTAATAACTGATATAATGATCACTAACATCTGTGGTAATAACTGATATAATGATCACTAACATCTGTGGTAATAACTGATATAATGATCACTAACATCTGTGGTAATTGAAATAATGATCACTAACATCTGTGGTAATGTGAAGGCTTACTCAGCTCTGTAACAACTTCAGACAGTATTACCAAAGCTGGCTCCTCCTCACGAAAATTAATGAATAGAAAAAGAAATAATAATAACAGACAAACAAACACTTTATTATATAGAACATATAAAATATAAAACACTTAAATATGAAATATTAATCCTATATTAAAGAAAATGAAAAATGAAAAATATAAATGATAACTGAATTCAACGCTAATTTAAAACTTGGGTGTCTAGTGTTGGTGACACTGTGTTGTTGCAATAGTAGCCGTTGCTGATGATGTGGGGGAGGGTCGCAGGTGTTGGTGACTCTTCATACAAGTGCACAGGCAAGTAAATCCAATATGGGACGTCTCCAGGATGTTAGCCCGTCTCCGTCAGTTTTTCTCGTTGATTGACAGGTGACCCTCTCTGTCATCCAAGCTGAAAAGATAGACAGGTTACCCACTGCTTAAATAATCACTCTCCATGATAAGTACAATACCTAAAAGATGTGGTGATTATTACAACAGTCAACTTAGAGCAAGACTGAAATGACTAAGTTTATTATTGGTCAAAAGTGAAGCTTTCAACCAATAAATCCAAAAGAATACAAGGCAGGCATGTACTTACAGTAGTGCTGGGAGCTGTGAGTCTAGTGATTACTGTTTGGACCAGAGCCCACACGTCACCTTTCGGGGGGGGGAGAAGGAGGGGAAGGGATAGCGGGAGCTTGAGTTACCCTACCTTAACAAGTAGCCGGCAGTCAAACTATCACTTTCGGGGAGGGGGACAAAAAGGCGGGAATAGCGGGAGCTTGACTTACCCTACCTTAACAAGTAGCCGGCAATGAAACTATTGTTAATATATACTCCCTCGCTACTCCTATCTATTGAACTTTTCCCTCACACTCCCCCATACCAAGACTTATAGTCAAGGAGTATAAGAAGAATAGGCGAGGAAAAAGTTCTAACATAAGGAAGCCGTGTAAGGCAAGAAATCTTCTACTGACTGTCACGACTTAACCAGTCAGAGAAATAATTGGATGAACCATTGATATACACAATATGGAACTTAAAAGCCTGGAGTGCCAATGTCCACATCAAGAGGCGACTGTTGGTTCCCTTAAAAGTTTCTAGGTATATCAAAAGTTTGTGGTCCGTTTCTAAAATGAATTCTTTTCCCAGCAAATAAAATTTAAGTTTGGAGATACCCCACACAAGGGCTAAACATTCCTTTTCTATTGTGGAGTATCTTGTTTCTGCGGGAACGAGTTTCCGGCTTAGGAACCATACAGGGAAGGGAGTACCATCATGGTATTGTAGTAACACCGCACCTAAGCCAGAATTGGAGGCATCAGTTCTCAAACAAAATGTTTTATTAATATCTGGAATCTTAAGTATAGGGTCTTTCGAAAATATATTTTTAATCTCATTAAACTTTTCCCGAGCTACGTCGGAAAGTTCAAGAGGTTCCTTCACAGACTTTTTAAGGAAGTCGGATAAGATGCCTGTAAGATCAGTAAGGTTCGGGATAAACCGTGCATAAAAATTTACAGAACCAAGAAAGCTATGCATGAGCTTCTTGGTTTTGGGGAATTTAAATTCTAATAAAGCTTTGATCTTACTGGGAAGAGGCTGCAGAGTGTTATTAGAAAGTATCAGTCCAAGATATCTAATCTTGTTATACCCAAGGAAGCATTTCTTCGGCTTGGCAGTGAGGCCATGTGAGCGTAACCTACGCAAAACTGATGCTAATGTTTGGATATGTTCGCCCCACGTGGATGTCATTACGTAAATGTTATCAAAATAAACTGAAACATTTGACATATTACCCAAGACCTTTCTCACCAGTCTCACGTAGGTAGCACAGGCAGTTACCAAACCAAAGGGTATAGTTCTATATTGCATCAGTCCTTGGTGTGTAGGAAAAGCGGTGTACTGCTTAGAAGAAGGATCTAACATTACTTGATGATATGCCTGCACAATATCAATCTCTGAAAAGAAGGAAGTGTCATGAAATTTGTGTAGATCGCTATCTATTAAGGGCATAGACTCAACATCCCACCGAGTTATAGCATTAAGGCCTCTGAAGTCAATAGCAAATCTATATGAATGATCCTCCTTCTTAACCATGACTACTGGTGAACAATATGAAGATACTGAAGGTTCAATGATCTTTAGTTTTAATAATTTGTCTACCTCTCGGTCAAATGCATCCCTAAGATGAACTGTAAATGGGTATAATTTCCGTTTGATAGGATTGTCCGTCACTAAGTCAATCTTATGGACTACCGTGGAGGTAACACTTGGAATATCCGTAAAGATGTCTGAAAAGTTACTCACACATTGAAGTAGTTCATGTCTCTTATGGTCATCCAAAGACTCATTAATATTAATGTTTGTTGTGCCCGAGTGGTCAAGAGTGACCAAGTCATGTAGTTCTTCATCATAGTCTAAGTTAGAGGTGTCAATTATGCACACCTTACATCCTTCAGTTGTCTTATCAAGTTAGTGTGGAAAAACTAAGTCAAAGTTGTTAAGGCAGTTAACCGAATTTCTTCGGTAATATTTCTTAAGGATGTTGATATGATAAAGCTTAGGTTTCCCCTTGACTTCTATGAGGTAGTCAACTTTCCCACAAATTTTTAATACTTTATATGGACCTTTCCATGCTACTAATAATTTATTTGACTTAATCGGCAAAAGTACCAGAACTTCATCTCCTACTTTCAAACTTCTCCTCTGACTTTTGGAATCAAAATATGTTTTGTACTGGTCCATTGACAAGCTTAGGTTTTTCGAAACTATGTCAGAGGTCTCCTCAAGTTTGGATCTAAGGTGACATTAAGACACATGTGCAACATCTGGGTATCTTTATTGTAGACGTTTCGCCATCCAGTGGCTTTATCAATACAAATTCTAGGACATAACTTGAAGACAGTAGAACTATGTACAGAAGATGAGGTAATCAATCCCTCAACCTAGGAGTAGGTGCGAAGAACACCATAGTCGTGGAGATTCTGAAGCAGAAGAAAGGAGCCTGGCGCTTATATAGTAACGTCAGGTGTAGCAGACGAGGGCATATTCACTGGTAGGTGGGATTCCCCAGTGGAAGTAGGTCCTTCCCAAAGAGATGGGTTAGTTGTAGTAGTAGTTGTCGTAGTCGTGAAGGTTATGTACATGTCCTCAGAATTAAGATTCCATGATGTTGCAGTGTCTGACAAGTTGTGTACTAATGGTATATAATACCGACAAGATGAGAGTAAGACACATGTGCAACATCTGGGTATCTTTATTGTAGACGTTTCGCCATCCAGTGGCTTTATCAATACAAATTCTAGGACATAACTTGAAGACAGTAGAACTATGTACAGAAGATGAGGTAATCAGTCCCTCAACCTAGGAGTAGGTGCGAAGAGCACCATAGTCGTGGAGATTCTGAAGCAGAAGAAAGGAGCCTGGCGCTTATATAGTAACGTCAGGTGTAGCAGACGAGGGCATATTCACTGCTAGGTGGGATTCCACAGTGGAAGTAGGTCCTTCCCAAAGAGATGGGTTAGTTGTAGTAGTAGTTGTCGTAGTCGTGAAGGTTATGTACATGTCCTCAGAATTAAGATTCCATGATGTTGCAGTGTCTGACAAGTTGTGTACGAATGGTATATAATACCGACAAGATGAGATTAAGACACATGTGCAACATCTGTCTTAATTCTACTGTCTTCAAGTTATGTCCTAGAATTTGTATTGATAAAGCCACTGGATGGCGAAACGTCTACAATAAAGATACCCAGATGTTGCACATGTGTCTTAATCTCATCTTGTCGGTATTATATACCATTCGTACACATTGGATCTAAGGTCAAGGAGAAACTGGTAAGAAGACTGAACCTCAGCATTTACCTCCTCATTAGTCCATAAGTCATGAAGGATGGACAATGGGCCTCTGGCCTGTCTACCATAGAGAAGTTCAAAAGGTGAAAACCCCAAAGAGTCACTGGGAACTTCCCTCATGGCAAACAAAGCACAGGGTAGGTAACGATGCCACTCCTTAGGTTTAAGGGAGCAAAGTTTCCTTAAAATGGACTTGAGAATCGAATGCTGGCGCTCATTCCTCCCATTACAGGTGGGATGATAGGGTGTGGTGAAGAGAGGCTTCACTCCCAGAAGTTGGTACAGATGTTGCATTAAGTCAGATGTAAATTGTGTCCCACGGTCAGACAAAATTTCTCTAGGGATGCCCACTCTGGAGAAGATGGACAAAAGGGCTTCAGCCACCTCTGTAGTAGTTATGGACTTTAAGGGTACAGCTTCAGGGAAACACGAAGCATAATCAACTAAGGTTAATATATATCTATGTCCCCCAGATGAAAGTGGAGATAAAGGACCAACGATGTCAATAGCTACTCTTTCAAACGGTACCGTAAAGATAGGCATTTTGACCATAGGTACTCGCCTGGTACCTCGGGAGGATGACAGTTGGCAAACTTTACACGATCTACAATAGGTAGTGACATCTCAGGACATTTTTGGCCAAAAATAGGTTTCCCTAATTTTATTTAAGGTTTTACGATGCGAGAAATGTCCGGCCACTGGCAGGTCATGAGCCATTTTAAGAACAGTCTCTCTGCATTGACTTCGAACGACTAAGATGGAATAGTCTATCTCATCTGAATTTTATTTGAATACTGATTTGTACAAGATACCTTTTATATATTCAAATTTATATGAAAAGTTTTTCCTTTGGATAACTTGATTTTGTTTAGCGGCATTATGGCAATTCTGAAGAGAAGGGCAATTACGTTGTAAATTGACAAAGGAGTTCTTCGATACATCTAAAGGCTTAAAGTCAGGGAAAATCAAAGGATGGACAGTAGGAGAAGCCTGGGCTTTGGTCTGAGCCCTAGTCAAGACATTTATGGTATCGGAGGTGATATCTTCACTTTCATCTAACAAGTGAACCAGTGATCCTACTACCTCGCTTTCGAGAGTAGCATCAATGGTTTTTAATCCCACATGAATCTCACGAGACATTGTCTCATCTGAACTTTCGAGGGGCTTCTATGACTCTACAGGAAGAGGATCTGAAACACTTATGTCCATCTTTGGTGATGAAAGGTCAATCTCAGAAGGAAGAATGGCACCTTTTACATTACCTATTAGCACGGAGCAAGAAGTGATGGGAGCTAGTACGGCTTCTGACCAACCTGTGAACCATTTAGACCTAATGTAACAACGGATGGTAGGAAAAGTGTCTGTACGGCCCAAGTAGTCTGAAAGTACAGCAGAGGAATGAGTTTCTTTAAGGTTAAGGAACAGCTTATCAGAAATGACTATACATGTGCATCCAGTGTCTCGTAAAATGGTAGATACATTAAGTCCATTAACTGTTCCTGAACAGAAGGGTGCTTGGTCATTACAGTCTTTAAAACATCTTCCAACTTTTTGGACCTTCTTAGAAGGACAATCTGGACGTTTATGTCCCTTAACACCACAAATGACAAACAGGAATAAAAGAAGTCATTTTACTTTCCACTAAAGGCTTTGTTTTCTTAAGGTCTGATGAACCCTTGCCCTTAGGGTTCGATCCCTTTAGGTCTTTATAGGAATTGTGAGCCTCAGCATACAGGTCAGCAGCCTCAGCAACTTCCTCAGCTTTAATCAGGTTACGTTCTCTGATGAATGTTCGTATCTGATAGGGAAGAGCTGTCAGGAACTGGTCAGCAACCATGAAGTCTCTAAGAGATTCATAACTGTGATCAATTCCTGAACTCTCTATCCAAAAGTCGAACAAACAAAAGAGTGTTAACTGTAACTGCTGAAAGTTCTGGCCAGGCTGTAAGGAGACATACCGGAAATCTTTCCTGTAAGAATTAGTGGTTTTTTGATATGCTTTAAGGATTGCCTTCTTCAGTAGGTTATAATTACATATGATATCCTGCGACAAAGTTGCATAGATATTCAAGGCTGTACCAGAAAATAACATTCCTAACCTAGTACCCCAGGTGTCAGCAGGCCATTCACAGAGGGTAGCGGTATTTTCAAACCTGATAATGTATGAAGTTATGTCTTCCCCCTCTGTGAAGGGAGGTAAATTAGGTGTCGGAATATGTGCACTAGCTGCACGTTGTTCCATTACTCCTTCATCTAATTGCTGTTGTGAGAAAGTTAACTTTTTATTCTCCAATTCAAGGCGAGCTTGTTCTAGCTCGCGATCCTTTTCTCTCTCCCTTAACTCATATTCTCTATCCTTTGCTCTTTCCTCAAGTTCCCTTAATTTAACTTGTTCCTCACGTATCTTAGCTTGTTCTTCACGTACTTTAGCTCTCTCCTCACGATCAAGTCTATCATGCTCCTTTTTGTCTTCTCTTTCAATTCGATCTCTTTCCTTTTTATCCTCTCTTTCTCTTTCTATTCTCTCTCTTTCAAGTCTTTCCTGGATCTTAGCACTAACGAAAGATTCTAAATTTTTCCCTGTTATTCCTAACTTACTTCCAGTGTTCATCCAAAACTGGTATTCCTCCATGCTTGCAAGAATAACTTAAACTATCAGGGGAAATAAAACGGGTATTAAAGAAAACAGAGGATTCAATTCCTGCTCCGCTCAAACTGTAAATAAACCAGAGGGCTCGATCCCTGCTTCAATTAAACAATATGTATTAATGAAAACGAAGGGTTCTATGCCGGCTCCGAGCAAACAGTAAGTAGAATGGGGTCCCTTGACCATCCAATCTTCTCAACAACAAATCAAGAGTGTCCTACGACAGTTCCCTCGATATAATAAAGAGCTCAATGAAACAAATTGTCACTGAAAAATCTCGGGTCCCTAGAGTCTAATCCTCCAAAGTGTTTCAAGCTCACACACAATTAGGTGGCAGAATTAAATATTATATCCTGCCTGACTTGACTTACAATAAACTGAGACTACAACAATCACAAAATCTTTTAAATACCTGTACTGTAGTCCTACCATAGAGAATGATTACTCATGGCTGGTGGTAACCATCTGTGGTATGCGGTGTTGAAGTTCCAATGGTAGATTTGACATGGAGTTGAATCTTGATTCAGTAGAGTTGATCTTGGCAAGGTCGCCACTTGTGAAGGCTTACTCAGCCCTGTAACAACTTCAGTCAGTATTACTCAGGCTGGCTCCTCCTCAGGAAAATTAATGAATAGAAAAAGAAATAATAACAGCCAAACATAAACACTTTATTATATAGAAAATATAAAATATAAAACACTTAAATATGAAATACTGATCCTACATGAAAGAAAATGAAAAATGAAAAATATAAAGGATATCTGAACTCAACGCTAATATATATAGGGGTGTCTGGTGTTGCTGACACTTTGTGTTGTTGAAATCTTAGCCGTTGCTGATGTGGAGGGGGGGGGGGGTCGCAGGTGTTGGTGACCACCACCGGCTAGTTCTTCACAGAGTCTCGCCGTGAGTATGCTCTCCCGAAGACAGGAAAGCAGGTTCTTTACCACTGCAATGATGTGGGGTTACATCCTGCAATTTCATACAGGTGTACAGGTAATTAAATCCAAAATGGGGAAGTCTCTGGACGTTAGTCCTTCTCCATCAGTTCTCTCATTGATTGACAGGTGACCCTCTCTGTCATCCAAGAGTAGAGTTGGGAGCTGTGAGTCTAGTGATTTACTGTTTGACCAGAGCCCCACATATCACCTTTCGGGGGGGGGAAGAGGGAGGGGAAGGGATAGCGGGAGCTAGACTGACCCTACCTTAACAAGCAGCCGGCAGCCAAACTATCACTTTCAGGGAGGGGGAAAAAAGGCGGGAAAAGCGGGAGCTTGACTTACCCTACCTTAACTAGTAGCCGGCAATGAAACTATTTTTACTATATCGCTACTCCTATCTATTGAACTTTTCCCTCACAGAAGTATTTCTTCAGTCATAGAGTAGTCAGGCCATGGAATAGCCTAGAAAGTGATGTAGTGGAGGTGGGAACCATACATAGTTTCAAGGCGAGGTATGATAGAGCTCATGGGGCAGGGAGAGAAAGGACCTAGAAGCAATCAGCAAAGAGTCAGGGCCAGGAGCTGTGACTCGACCCCTGCAACCACAAATAGGTGAGTACAAATAGGTGAGTACATACACACACTCCCGACGGCAAGCCCATTGAAACCCCGGATGACATTCTCAATCCTTGCCCCAGCCATGACAACCCCCCCCACTACAAAGCGAGTAAGATCCCAATAGTTAAACTACGATAACCTACGGGGGAGGCTCCCTCCCACTGCGATCCATATATTTCCCTGTCCCTGCAAACCGTCCTATAAAAAGTAGCTGCCGATACCCGTTTCCTCACCACCCAATCCCCATTCCCACGCATACCCCACGACACATACACGAAATCTACCATTAAATATGCCAATGCACGTTGTGTACTCTCTGGCACCCCTCCTACATCCAAAACGAGCGCTCTCAAAACCGGTATGCCCCCGCTCCCAGTAGCCTGACAATCCTACTCATCCAATCCCTAATATTCCCCAAACATTCGCAAAAATACACCGCATGATATGCCGTATCCTCGCCACCACACACTCCACACCCACTCTCCTCTACTATTCGCCTTGCCTGCAGGACCGCACCTGATGGCAAAATGCCATGCAGGAAACTGAACATAACCTCCCGCTCCCGAGGTCTGAGCTTCAACTTACGAAAACGACACCAAATATCTCCCCATCCATACATGGGGTATATTCCCTCCACCGGCACCACCACCACCCGGCTCCCAATTACTCTCGCCAAAGCCTCTATGCGAATCTTGCCAGGCTCCTGTAGGACCATGAGGGTACACAGCACCTCCTCACATTCCCTCAACTCTGCACCCACATACCACCTCTGCACTCCCTCATACAGAAGCTTTAACCCCCCACACCCGACCCGTACATATTCCCTTCGTAAGAAAACACATTTTACCCAACGCTGTAGATCCAATAACCCTAACCCCCCGTGACGTACCGGCAGCATTACCACCTCCCTCCTCAGCCACTCACACCCAGAACCCCATATAAACCTAAACACCTGCTTTAAAATTCCCGTAATTCCTTGCCCCGTTAAGGGGTAAACTGCCACCACATGCCAAACCTTACTGTGTAGTAATATGTTTACCACAATGGCCCTCTGCAACAATGTCAAATGATATGGGCGCAAACTCCCCAATCTATGCTGCACCCGTTCCACAATACGCTCTGAGTTCACCTCTCTCGACCGCACTTGATTCTCCATAAACACTATTCCACATATCTTTAAGCTATCCACCACCCTCCACTCCACACCAGCATCCCAATCCCCCTGCCAGTTCCAATTTCCCAACTTTAAGAAGCAAGATTTCTCCACATTAACCCTCATCCCTGTAGCCTCCCCAAACATATGAATGACGTTTCCCACCTCTCTCAAACTATTTCCCTCCCACACATGTACCATCATGTCGTCGACGTATCCTACAATCCCCGGCCCACACCCCACCTCCACTATCCCCCCGCCCCACAGATACATTCCTTAATGAGTCTGTAAAAAGGGTCTTGAACACAGGCAAACAGGATTTGAGATAGTGGACATCCTTGCCTGAGACCCCGCCCCATACACACTGCTTCCCCTGTGTGACCATTAATTTGCACATGCACCCACGCCCATCGATACAATGTCTCCACCCATTCCACAACCTCTTCCCCAAATCCCTGCTTTAGAAGGATCTGCCGCAATGCCTCCCATTCCACATGGTCATAAGCTCCCTGCCAATCAAAAGCAAGTAAGCCCCCAACTTTTCCCCCCAAATCCTCTACAAACCCCTTAAGACGCCCGTGACCCTCGACCATAGATCTGCCAGGCAACCCATATTGCCCTCCAGATACGACATGCCCCACGACACATTTCAGGTGATTTCCCAGTATTTTTGCAAACAATTTGTAATCAGCACAAAGTAATGATATCGCCTGATAATCCTTGAGGGTATTCTGGACCTCTCCCTTTGGGACCAGAACAACCACTGCTGTGGCTTGCAACTCCCCCAACACCCCCTTCTCCTTCATGATATTCATCAACTCTACCAGGAATCCACACATTAACTTCCAATTCTGCAGGTAAAATTCACAGGGTAATCCATCAATCCCTGGAGCCTTTCCCATACACATACTCACTAATGCCTGCCAAACCTCGCCCTCATCTATCTTCCCACCCAGCGCTACTCGATCACTGTGCTCCAATGAACATGGCACTAGCTCACAGGGGCTATGCTGCACCTCCCACTGCACGACGTCCCAAATACTGCTCATACCATGCATCTGCATAACTACTCATCCCCTCAGTCGTCCTCAACACTTGCCCCTCACGATAATCCCCCACTTCATAGTGGACGATTAACCTACCAACCTCTGTGGCCGTCCGACGCCACTGCTGACCTCGTAAAACACACGATGACGGTGGATCGCGCCTTAACACCTCCTCAACCCCCCCCTGCACATGCACCGCAATGAACCGTTCATTTTGCAGCTCACGAATCCTTCCCTTCAACGTTTCTATCTCCTCTACAGGATATACTCCCCCGTGTCCACCTCTTCCATTGCAATCCCTCAACCTACCCTCTAGGTACTGAAGGAGCCCATACGATTGTTGCATCATGCGTTTCCCCTCCCTCACATAAAACTTACGTATTCGTGCCTTAGCCACCCCGTCCCACCACCCCAGTAAATCCTCTATGCCCCGCCATTCCTCACTGAGCTCTGTCCACAATGTCTCAAATCCTCCCTGCCCCTCCTCATCACTCAGAATCCTCATGTTTAGTTTCCAATAACTCTTCCACCTCCTGGCCAGCCCATCCCACCCCAGGTCTACCACGACCGCCCTGTGATCTGAATATTCCACCTCCACCATATGCAAGGACTCCACTCTAACCCGCTTTGTGATGCACACCCGATCTAGCCTCGCCGCATATCCTTGCCTAACAAAAGTGTGCTCCACCTCCCAAGCCCCACCCCCAAATATGTCACGTAGACACACATCTCTCAGAAGATCACCTAGGATAGTGGAAAAATGCCCTGCCCCACGCAGCTCGACGTCTGCCCTGTGAATAACACAATTCCAATCCCCTCCCACAATAGCAACAGGTGGTAAAGAACATTGTCCTCATCGCTTCAGGGCCGTGTGGACGTGTTGCACAGGCGCTACCGATTCAGTTGATTTTCTGCGCAGTTTGCCTGTTTTGAGCAATCAACATGGAGGATAGACATGGCAGACATGTGAATACTGTCTGTGTGGAACTAGTAGGTGGTGCCCTAAGCAGTTCTACAATGCAGGTGTTACTCCCTACGATTATTCGTGATGTGTATGGGATACCCAATGAAGAGCTTTATGGTGTGGCTGTTAACGGAGTTACGAGGATTTTCATTAAATTTATAAATGCTGGATTTTACTCAAGCATAGTTGACAAGTACCACGAGAAGAGGATGCAGCAGTGGAGGTATGTCTACATGATGTATCCAGCTATGTGACATACGTAAAAGTCAGGAATGTGCCCTTTGAAGCTACAGAGTACGATGTGGTTGCGGTCTTCCGTCGTTATGGCAAGATTCATGCGGCGGAATTGGGAGTGTAGAAGGATGGGCCTTATGTGGGACTGCCTGAGGGATCCTTCAATCTGAAGATGACGTTACGGCAATCAATTCCTTCGTATGTTTTACTGGAAGAGTTCCGAACGCAGGTCTACGTATACTATGCAGGACAGAGGCAGACTTGTAGGCTGTGCAGATCATTTGACCATATGGCAGCCCAATGCCATAGGAAACCAGGACAGAGGGAACAGATGCCAACACCGGTGGATCAGCAGTTGGGTCCTGTGGTTCAGGAGACAGATGCGGCCAAAAGGCAGGCATAGTGCAGTTGGAGTGAGGAAGTGGATAAATCAGAGGCAGAGACAGACTCATGTGCTACGTTACCTGTGGGGACGGGGCCTGAGCAGACGACTACGACGAACGATGACGGTGAGCCTGTAATGCAACAGGATGGAATGTTGGATGAGGTTTTGAATACCTTCCTGAGTGAGGTGGAGGGGAGTCTGAATGATGAGCAGCGTGGACACTCATTGGAGGAGACTACAGTCTCATCGGGATGTGGGAAGACCGTGTGCAATGAGGGGAAGAAGCACACGGTAGTGGCTGAGGAGCACAGAGCGTGCATGGAAGAGGAAGTTACATGTGGAGACGGAGGTTCACGCAAGAGAACAGCTGGGACGTCTGATATGGATGACGTCTTAACGCCAGGGCAGAGACCTGGGAAGAAGTCTTGGAAGCCCAGGTTGGATCTCCCGGAGAGTGGGTGTAGCGGTGCTGAAGTACTGAAAGGTTCAAAGGATAAGGGGGGGGGGGTTGGAGGACTGCACAGACAAGGTGACAAACGGGGCTCTAGTCAGCAGCCAGGTCACGCGAGTGCCATTCCAAGGCGGCGGGGCAAGCCGCCTTTACTGTCATAATTCAAGGTTGTAACGATCAATGTTAATGGCCTGAGAGCCGAGGTTAAAAGAGTATGGGTGGAATGGTTTTTAAAGAGATTTAATGTAGATATATGTTTCATTCAGGAACACAATTATAAGTTTGGTTGTGAGTTGTCTTTGAAAGGATATAAGTTGTATGTGAGTGGCTCTTTGAGGTTGAAAGGTGGGGTTGCTGTGGCTGTAAAGGAAACCAGTCCATTGCATATTTTGGGGTGGGAGGAGGGGGGGAGGGTCGTGAAGGTGGAGGGGGAGTGGGGTGCAACGAGGGTTTGTTTTATTGGAGTGTATATGCCGGCAGATGGCAACGCACGAGTCAAGGAGAACTTTGTGAGGAAATTTTTGATGTACTATTTAAGGGGTTTAGCTTTAGTCACTGTAATAGGGGGAGATTGGAATTGTGTTATTAGGGGTGGGGATGTGGAACCGAGGGGGGCAGGGTGTATGTTGGGCATGTTACGTAATGTGTTTGGAGACGTGGGGGTTTTGGATGTTGTGGGGAGGGGGGGTTGGCAGGTTGAGTATACGTTTGTCAGACAGGATTATGCTGCAAGATTAGATAGGATCTATGCAACGGAAGCTGTACGTGTGTTGGGAGTCATGACTTTTGATGTGGGGTTTTCTGATCATAGGGCAGTTATAGCAGATCTTGATTGGGAAGGTATGGTTAGGATACAATCGGGTTTTTGGAAATTAAATGCAAGACTCGTGAGGAGTGAGGAGGTGAGTATGGCTTTTGGGGAATGGTGGCAAACTTTTTGGGATTCTAGAGAGGTAGAGTCATGTGTCTTAGAATGGTGGGAAAGGCACGCTAAGCCGGGTATAGCAGGTTTCTATAAGAGGAAGGGAAGGGAAGAGGCAGGGTGGAGGTATGGGTTGCAAAATTATTTTGAATATCAGCTAAATGGGTGTTATGAGGAAGGGGGGTGGGCGGCAGTACGGAAACATGGTGCAACTCAAGGACAGGTTGGCAGAGTTACATAATGATAGATTTGATGCAGTACGTGTAAGGGCGGGAATGGAGGCTGTGCTGTGGGGTGATAAACCTTCGGGAAGTGTTTTGTGAGGTTTTAGGGAAAGGCAGAAGGATTCGACTATTTTAAACTTGGAGGTAAGTGAGGATATGGGTGGTTATCACAAGGGACAGATACTGAATACTACAGAAGGCATGAGCAATTATGCTGATTTCTGGTTCCAAAATAAGTTGGGGAAGGGGGAGGAGGGCGATGCTATTGAGGAGGTGTGTGGGGGGTGAGAGGTTTAGGGTCATGTGGAGAGGAGGGCATTGGGATGGGAGGTGAGATTAGCATGGGGGAAGTTGAGGAGGCTGTGTTCAATATGACTACTGGCAAGGCACTGGGTATAGATGGGATATCAAATGTTTTTTATAGAATTCAATGGGAGCACATTAAGTACTGTCTGGTGAGGGTCATGAATTGTATGCAATGGGAGGGACAGTTATGACAGACTCAGTGAACAGGTGTAGTCGTATTAGTACGCAAAAAGCAAGAGGGAAGAGTATTGAGTGAGTACAGAGCTATTTCGCTAATGTGTGCCGACTACAAGATTTTCGCGAATGTACTGGGCAATAGGATGAAGGTGTTAGGTTGTCATGTAGGGGGGGTAATGATTGAATGGGATGTAAGTGGGGAATATGGGAGTAAGGGATTATGTAGGCAGGGGAGAGGCAGGCGAGGTGGTAGGAGTGAGATGATTAGCGGAGATAGGTAGGTAATGACAGGTCAGTGGTGACTACCACGACACTCTCATTAACTCTACGCTACTCACTAACATATGCCTCGCCCATTCTTCACTCATATATAAACATAATAAAATATAAGATAAAAAGAATAAATAATGGTGGGCAGTGAATATTACTATTCTACTCAAACACAGTTTATTATTAAGTCCTTGTACAATAATATATTTGGGAACAGGAGAACATTATTGTGGTTAGACAAATGGGGTGGTACACATAAGCAGTGAGAAAGGGAACACAATTAGCTTGGCCAAAATGAATGTAACTTACAGTATAGCACAGAGGACAGTTCACTACAGGAACTAAGCCACAGGTCCCAAGACCTACACAGCACGAGTACTGTGCCAAGCCAGTACTCTGCCCAGTGCCTCTAACAGTCTCCTCCAGAGACTTCAGCAGCCTTCTCCCGAGCCCTGCACCCCCAGCAGCAGCTCCGCTCGAAGTCTCTGCTCAGGAGCTCTGCACCCCAGCAGCAGCTCCGCTCGAATCTCTGCTCAGGAGCTCTGCACCCCAGCAGCAGCTCCGCTTGAATCTCCTGATCATGCTCTTCCTTGGGCTTTTATGGTGGTCCAAGCACCCTCCACAACCACGTGTACGACCTGACGCCTAGGTCTGATGCCATGAAGAACAAAAGACCTCAGACGTGGGCGTGGCTACAGATGTTTGCCAAGGCAAGGTGTGACCATATAATTGGTTAAATTAGGTCTCCCCAGAGACCTCACAAGCCCAGCTGGACTACATCACATCCCCCTTTCTCCCCCAATTTAAAATATCTGAGAACTAGGACAATTTGTAATAGTTATTAGACTATTTTAATCCTAACCCCTTAATTCTATTACAATACAAACACAAAATTATACATAATACAAAATTATTCAATTACATATATTTCCCTCAACCTCCTCAACTACCACAAGGCAGCATAATCAGTACACCTGGCAGTTGGCCAGCATAATAGTCGCTCTCTGGTGCAAAGCCTCCTTACCCGTCATTTCTCCTTAAACCTAAATATCGGGCTCCAGTGCCTTCCCTACTTCTACTAGAAATGCACTAGCCAATGCTAGTCACCCTCGCATGTTAACCATTGGGCCAAACCTCTCTAGGCTTCTATGGCATGGAAAACTGCTCCAACGGGTTTGCATTCTTTCAAGTAACTGAAACTGGACCACTTCACGACCACCAAGGTCGCATTTTCGGCACACTTCACATGCACACTACAACATCTGAAAATCGAGACAGGGCAGGCATCGCAGCTAAGACCCTCCATTATCCTATGCCACTACTAGGATTCACTGGCCTCATAAAACAAGGCGGCCATAATCTGGACCGTTTTTGGTCACCTTATTTCACACAGGTAACACTAACACTTCTGGCAAGTCGAAGTAGGCTGGGGACATCTCACACTCTTAATTGTCTCTCAAGGCTGGCAGGGCATCCCCGCATACCTGTCGCACAGGTCGACCAGCAAGGCAGGACACACCTCCATACCACCCTTGAAAGCAGGCTGGTCCCAGCAGCTGGTAGGCTGGGGTCTCTTAATTGGCAGGGCATCCGCGGCAGGTCGACCAGCAACGTCAGGCTGGTTTCCATTTCCGCGGCTCACGTCCTTTCACATCTCTGAGGATGGCAACTCCTTCATAGTAGATTCTCCTGTCCTGGCACACCAGCCAGAATCCCTCACACACCACTGCAGCATCACCGCCATCTCCTCTTGAGCTAGGCAGCATCGCAGCATCACAGCACGGCCACAGCATATCCATCATCACAGCACGGCCGTATCACAGCAGCACACAGCACGGCCGTATCACAGCAACACACAGCACGGCCACAGCATCGCAGCATGGCTACAGCATCGCAGCACGGTCCCAGCATCACAGCACGGCCGCAGCGTCTCAACATCACAGCACGGCCGCAGCATCTCAACATCACAGCAGCACACAGCACGGCCACAGCATAGCAGACAGCATCACAGCACGGCCACAGCATAGCAGACAGCATCACAGCACGGCCACAGCATAGCAGACAGCATCACAGCACGGCCACAGCATAGCAGACAGCATCACAGCAGCCGACATCAGCAGTAGCAGGCAATGGTCAGTTGCTCGGGGTGAGGTGAGGTCACTTCAGGTCATCAACAGCAGGTGCGGTCACCCATCCCTGGCAACCACGGGTAACTGGCGGTCCGTGGGTGATGGTCACAGAGGCTGGGTGATGCAGACAGACACCCACTACACTGGATGACAGACCAGGGCAGCAATACATCTACTGGGGCACATCAGCTGGGTGACTGGGCATATCAGCTGGGTGACTGGGCATATCAGCTGGGTGACTGGGCACATCAGCTGGGTGACTGGGCATATCAGCTGGGTGACTGGGCATATCAACTGGGTGACTGGGCATATCAGCTGGGTGACTGGGCACATCAGGTGGACAGCAATCATAGGCAACTCTTCAATGGGTGACAGTTGTGAGTAAGTCTTCCAAGGTGGGCTAGGTGACTTCTCATTCCTAATATAGTTCAGAGGGCAGTTCATCACAGGAACTAAGCCACAGGTCCCAAGACCTACACAGCACGAGTACGGCGCCAAGCCAGTACTCTGCCCAGTGCCTCCAACAGTCTCCTCCAGAGACTTCAGCAGCCTTCTCCCGAGCCCTGCACCCCAGCAGCAGCTCTGCTCGAAGTCTCTGCTCAGGAGCTCTGCACCCCAGCAGCAGCTCCGCTCGAATCTCTGCTCAGGAGCTCTGCACCCCAGCAGCAGCTCCGCTTGAATCTCCTGATCATGCTCTTCCTTGGGCTTTTATGGTGGTCCAAGCACCCTCCACAACCACGTGTATGACCTGACGCCTAGGTCTGATGCCGTCAAGAACAAAAAACCTCAGACGTGGGCGTGGCTACAGACGTTTGCCAAGGCAAGGTGAGACCATATAATTGGTTAAATTAGGTCTCCCCAGAGACCTCACAAGCCCAGCTGGACTACATCACAAGGTGGGGTTATTCATAAAGAGCAGATGGGTATTCCTGGCAGAAGCATGAGAGATGGGCATGGCCGCATTAGGGATTTTTTTGAGGGTTGCAACGGAGGAGGGCTTTTGGGCATTGATTGGGAAAATGCATATGACTGTGTGGATAGAAACTTTCTGAGGGCTAGTTTGTTGTATCTCGGTTTTGGCATGGGAGTGGTGAGGTGGGTTGATACAGTGTATTCATCTGCAATAGTGCGAGTACAAATTAATGGCAGGTTGGGAAGGCCTGTAAGGATGGAGAGGGGTTTGAGACAGGGGTGTCCCCTGTCTCAAATATTGTTTGCGTGTATGCAACATCCATTTTATGGGCTAGTTGAGGGGAGGGGGATTTTAAATGGGAAGAAGGATGGGTGTATAGATGTGGTGGAGTATGTGGATGATACCACTGTTCTGATAACCGGAGTGGAGGGATAGCGTATCATGGAAAGTGTGTTGGAGCTTTTCGGGAGGGCATCTGGCATGCGGGTGAACAGAACAAAATCAAGTTTGCTGGAGGTGGGTGCCTGCGTGGGGAGGGCTTGGGGTTGGAGTTTGGGTGGGAAGTAGTTGCTAGGCTAAAAATTTGTGGAGTTATATACATGACAGATGCGCAGGAGGCTAGGCAGGTGAATTCGGAGGTGGTGGTGGAGAAGGCAGTAAAAAGGTTAAGGAGTTTACGGGCGGGGGATGTCACCTTACAACAGCGGGCGATAATCGTAAATTCATTAGTTTATAGTAAAGTGTGGAGTATGGCTGTGGTGTATCCACTGTGGACTCCAGACATACATGAGATTCAGAGGAGGGCATTACGTTATGTTTGGGGTTTCGGGAGGGCATGGCTAACCAAGGAGGTGGTGATGTCGAATATACGCAGTGGAGGAGTAGGCCTTTTAGCATTGGGGCCGAGAGTAAAGGCCTTATATGTGAAACAGAGGTTCGTTAGGGAGGGGGGGAAAGAGGGGTTAGAGTGGGGAAAGTGATGGAGGATGTGCGGAGATGGTTGAGCGGAAAAGAATTACTGGAATGCGAGGATATGCTGAGGTTATTGTTATTGATTAGGGAGGTGGAAAAACTTAGGGTGGGGCGTTTGGTGACGATGAGCAGAAGGCCAGAAATCATACAGGGGGTATTGGTTTATCCCTTGTATGATTGGAGTATGGGAGTTTGTATATAGATTTACAATGGGGATATTAGCATTGAAAGCTGTTTTGTGTTCAATGAGATTGGTGAGGGAACAGACCTGCAATCACTGTGGAGAACAGGAAACAGCTTTTCATGCGGTTTATTTCTGTGAAGAGTTGAGGGAGGTAAGGGTGTGGTTAGCAAAGGTTTTTAGGTTGATGGGTGGGGGTAATGTAGAGACCCTGCGAGCCTTAACATTAGAAGTATGCGGGGTCTCCAGAGAAGTGAAAAGGGCGATTATATATGTAGTGGTGGATTTTCTGTATATTTCCTGGGGGATGAGGGACACGGGAGGGGGAAGAATTAGGATTAGGGCAATTGCGGCGGGCATATATAGAACGGTTTGCAGAAACAAACTTATTTATGGGGGACAGTGGAGGGTACGTTTTCCAGAGACCTACTGCAAACTTACGGTCAATGGCCTCATTCAGTTGGCGAGCTAATTATATGTAAAGGACTGGTTTCCTTTATAAGTGAGTTGCCATTAGTTTTTCAGAGAGAGAGTGTATGAGGTAAAGGACTTGCGAAGGAATGTGAGAGTCGGGAAGGTATGTACTGCGTGGTGCTGTGTTGACATGTAAGTTTTGTGTGCAAGATTTTGATTAGCCCAAGATTTGTATAAAATAGGTCCTTGTGATTAAAAGGGAGTTATAGAAGTCACTGTCCATGTTAGTCTACCTGTTTTTGCAAAGATAATTTTTCTGGTATGTATTTTCGCAGTTTTTTATTGTAATTTTGTAGGGAATTTCTTTCCTTTTAAATGGGGTTTATATTTGTTTTTACATAATTTGTTTTCCATCACTTTTGTAATGTTATTTTTTTTTATATTTTATTTAAAACTGTATTACAAGATTCAATATAAAGATACCATGAAATGGTACATGTTATGACAGAACATTCAACACTAGTACTACAACGGTCCACGAAGTGAACATACATACAAAGTTACCCTCAGATAGCCTAACAACCTACAATCTACCTAGAAACAGTGTTACATAATCACAAAGATTTTCATAATACACTGATGCTAACACTGACCTCCAACACTTCCACAACCCCCCACCCTCCCCTCTACAAGTTGAAACCCTGGCCACTCTCACGTGGTGAAACACGATAACAATATGTAACATTAAAAAAGTTACCATTGCCAATCTCATTGTCCTCTTTGCTTTTGGGCCGAGTGGACCTTTGCGCAGACGCTACTCAGTTGCCTCACAGGTACCGAGTTGAGTGGTTGTGTGCTCTACGCCTCGCCCTCTGGTGCCGAAAATCAACATTACCCCACAAGATGGAGGGAAGCCTCCGACGAGTTAACACTGTGTATGTGGAGATTTTGCAGGGATCTTTGTTGGATCATAATGTTGACGTCCTCCTACTCCAAATCCTGCAAGACACATATAAGATCTCCAACGATGACATCTATGGTGTTTCAGTAAATGGGGCTTCCCGGGTTTTCGTCAAGTTTACGACTACTACAGTGTATGAGGATGTTGTTCAACGTTATCAAGATCTACGGTGGCAGAGTGTCTTCGGGATGTGTCCCTCATCACCCACGATATATATAATCCACTATTATATAATCCAAAGCTCTTGTGACACTCTCGTCGAACCCTCCCATATCTAGGCTTAGTGCATGCAGAACCGACACCCCTCGGCCCCCCACCCCCTGTACAACCCTACTTAACCAATGCCTAACACCCTCCAGTCCCTCACAAAAGTATACTCTATGGAACGCCGTCTCATCCTCCCCACAGATTCCACACCTTCTGCCCACAATTACCCCTCTGGTTCTTAGTACCTCCCCCGACGGTAGTATGCCATGCATAAAACAATACGTTACCTCCTTCACCCTAGGCTTTAACTTCAACTTGCTGAACCTATACCAAATACTCTTCCATGCATACATGGGGAATAATCCCTCAACTGGTACAACAGTCCTACACAAAACCCCTATTCGAATTTTCCTGGGTTCTCTAACCAACATTAAAGCCCTCAAAACAGTTTCACATTCCCTCAACTCCACACCACCATACAACTTACCCAACCTATCATGTACTTTTTCCATCTGCCCCCCCTGCACTCGTGCAAAACCTCCCATTTAAGAAACACACATTTAATTCTCCTTCTCAGATCCATCAACTCCAACCCACCCTGGTGCAACATTACAACCTCTCTCCGCAGCCAATCGCACCTTGAACCCCACAAAAAGTTAAACACCCATCTCAGAATTCCCACAATCACCGTCCCTGTTATTGGGAACATGGCTGCTGCGTGCCAAACCTTACTATACAATAATACATTTATTACAGTCACTCGTTGCACGAGAGTCAGATGATGAGGTCACAATGCACCCACACGCCCCAGAATCCTTTCCATCAATCTATTTGAGTTTTCCTCTCGAGCAGCGTCCAAGTCTTCCTTATAGATGATACCACAAATTTTTAAAGACCCCGTGTGTTTCCTCACAACGTTGCAACTCGCCCCCCCTCCACCCAATCACCCAACTCCATGATCATTGACTTCTCGCTATTTACCTGCATCCCTGTTGCATTTCCAAACATTTGCACATCATCAAAATCCCCCAACACCATCCCCTCTCGAACCAGGACTGTTGTATCATCTACATATCCTATTTTTTTTTTATTTAAAACTTAGGTACAAAAATATATGGGTACATAATCAATATGTAACAAGATACAGGCAGTGAACAATAATCAACTGTGACTACACAAATACTGAAGAAGCACATATATGATGACAGAACTGGCTGCTGCACTCAAATCAAACACCGCTTGTACGTACTGTGCTTCACATGAAAAGGTGGTCATATAAAAAAACGATAGAACCTACCCAGTAATGCTTACACTCCCCTCCCCATGAAAACGTGCCACTTTCACCTTAGATACACAGTGACAAATCTCTTATGCATTTGTAAAAGCATTAAAAACTTCAATGATAAAATATATAAACACAATCCAGCCAGCTAAACGGCTGACACTATAATACAAGGAATGTCTGAACCTGATGGCTCACATCCATCATAGAACACAATCCACCCTACCCTCATATACCCTATGGTAATAATTAATATCGTGCACAGTGGTGGATTTAAGACACTGGCAGGAAATGGCAGAAATCGTACACCAAATCCAGTCATTCCTGGAGTGGAACCACAGTCGATGGCCTCCACTCCAAACCAACAGATACAGATACCAATGCCGGAAAAAATCCCCCCCCCCAGTACCAACAATACCACCAGTCCGATAACATTCTTCTTTGCAAATATACAGGGTCTAAAGCCAGCAACAAACAACAAAATACCTTTCATCCGTGGACTGCTTGCAGAGGCAAAGGCAATGTTCGCAGCTTTCACTGAGACCCAAATAAAGGATCACTTGGACAACGAAATATGGATCCCAGGTTACAACCTATACAGATGTGACAGAGTGAACAGGCAAAAGGGGGGTTTAGCCTGTACATTGCAGAGTCACTTGTTTGCACAGAACTGCTTAATGCCTCAAATGATGTAGTGGAAGTTTTAGCAGTAAAGGTCGAGAACCAAAACCTAGTCATTGTGGTAGTCTACAAGCCTCCGGATGCAACATCCCAGCAATTTCAGGAACAGCTGTTAAAAATTGACCACTGTCTGGAAAATCTTCCAGCTCCTGCACCCAACATCTTGCTCCTGGGGGATTTCAACTTAACGCACCTAAAATGGAGGAATATAGCAAATAATATTGTTGCAGTAATAACACCAGGAGGCAGCTCTGATGAAAACTCACACTCACACGAGCTTTTAAATCTCTGCACAAAATTCAATTTAAACCAGCAAATAATAGAGCCTACTAGACTGGAGAATACACTAGACCTCATCTTCACTAACAATGATGATCTGATAAGAAATGTCACCATATCAAAAACAATATACTCAGATCACAACATAATTGAGGTTCAGACATGTATGCGTGGAGCCCCAGACCGACATAATGAGACTAGTCACGAAGGAGCATTCACCAAATTCAACTTCAATAACAAAAACATAAAGTGGGACCAAATAAACCAAGTCCTAACCGATATAAGCTGGGAAGATATACTAAGCAACACAGACCCCAACTTATGCCTAGAGCAGATTAACTCGGTGGCACTCGATGTATGCACAAGGCTTATTCCTCTAAGAAAAAGGAGGAGTAGATGTAAAATAGAAAGAGACAGGCGCTCCCTTTAAAGGCGACGGAAAAGAATAACAGAGCGGCTAAAAGAGGTCAATATATCTGAAATGCGTAGGGAGACACTGGTCAGAGAAATAGCAAGCATCGAACTTAAGCTAAAAGAATCCTTTAGGAGTCAGGAATCGCGGGAAGAACTAAAAGCCATAAATGAAATCGAAAGAAACCCAAAGTATTTCTTCTCCTATGCCAAATCAAAATCGAGAACAACGTCCAGTATTGGGCCCCTACTTAAACAAGATGGGTCCTACACAGATGACAGCAAGGAAATGAGTGAGCTACTCAAGTCCCAATATGACTCAGTTTTTAGCAAGCCGCTAACCAGACTGAGAGTCGAAGATCAAAATTAATTTTTTATGAGAGAGCCACAAAATTTGATTAACACAAGCCTATCCGATGTTATCCTGACGCCAAATGACTTCGAACAGGCGATAAATGACATGTCCATGCACTCTGTCCCAGGGCCAGACTCATGGAACTCTGTGTTCATCAAGAACTGCAAGAAGCCCCTATCACGAGCCTTTTCCATCCTATGGAGAGGGAGCATGGACACGGGGGTCGTCCCACAGTTACTAAAAACAACAGACATAGCCCCACTCCACAAAGGGGGCAGTAAAGCAACAGCAAAGAACTACAGACCAATAGCACTAACATCCCATATCATAAAAATCTTTGAAAGGGTCCTAAGAAGCAAGATCACCACCCATCTAGAAACCCATCAGTTACACAACCCAGGGCAACATGGGTTTAGAACAGGTCGCTCCTGTCTGTCTCAACTATTGGATCACTACGACAAGGTCCTAAATGCACTAGAAGACAAAAAGAATGCAGATGTAATACATACAGACTTCGCAAAAGCCTTCGACAAGTGTGACCATGGCGTAATAGCGCACAAAATGCGTGCTAAAGGAATAACAGGAAAAGTCGGTCGATGGATCTATAATTTCCTCACTAACAGAACACAGAGAGTAGTCGTCAACAGAGTAAAGTCCGAGGCAGCTACGGTGAAAAGCTCTGTTCCACAAGGCACAGTACTCGCTCCCATCTTGTTCCTCATCCTCATATCCTACATAGACAAGGATGTCAGCCACAGCACCGTGTCTTCCTTTGCAGATGACACCCGAATCTGCATGACAGTGTCTTCCATTGCAGACACTGCAAGGCTCCAGGCGGACATCAACCAAATCTTTCAGTGGGCTGCAGAAAACAATATGAAGTTCAACGATGAGAAATTTCAATTACTCAGATATGGTAAACATGAGGAAATTAAATCTTCATCAGAGTACAAAACAAATTCTGGCCACAAAATAGAGCGAAACACCAACGTCAAAGACCTGGGAGTGATCATGTCGGAGGATCTCACCTTCAAGGACCATAACATTGTATCAATCGCATCTGCAAGAAAAATGACAGGATGGATAATGAGAACCTTCAAAACTAGGGAGGCCAACCCCATGATGACACTCTTCAGGTCTCTTGTTCTATCTAGGCTGGAATATTGCTGCACACTAACAGCACCTTTCAAGGCAGGTGAAATTGCCGACCTAGAAAATGTACAGAGAACCTTCACGGCACGCATAACGGAGATAAAACACCTCAATTACTGGGAGCGCTTGAGGTTCCTAAACCTGTATTCCCTGGAACGCAGGAGGGAGAGATACATGATTATATACACCTGGAAAATCCTAGAGGGACTAGTACCGAACTTGCACAAGAAAATCACTCACTACGAAAGCAAAAGACTTGGCAGACGATGCACCATCCCCCCAATGAAAAGCAGGGGTGTCACTAGCACGTTAAGAGACCATAAAATAAGTGTCAGGGGCCTGAGACTGTTCAACTGCCTCCCAGCACACATAAGGGGGATTACCAACAGACCCCTGGCAGTCTTCAAGCTGGCACTGGACAAGCACCTAAAGTCAGTTCCTGATCAGCCGGGCTGTAGCTCGTACGTTGGTTTGCGTGCAGCCAGCAGCAACAGCCTGGTTGATCAGGCTCTGATCCACCAGGAGGCCTTTTCACAGACCGGGCCGCGGGGGCGTTGACCCCCGGAACTCTCTCCAGGTAAACTCCAGGTAAACTACCGCTGACACTTCAACCCATTCTCCCACATGCCTATAAACTGTGTCTGCCGTCGCCACTCATAACCACCAACAGTCATTGATGGTAATTAGCGTCTTATAATATATATCACCATAAAAACACGCTATATTCATAAAATTACCACAATAATAAATAAATTTACACATTATTCCCTCCTGCAGACAGATTATTTATACTGTCGGAGATAATCTATACATCACATCCTACAGAGAATGGACAACAATAGACATCTAAAATAATATGACATGTGTTTCACATGACCTGCTATTGCAGAGATTACTTACACTCCTACCCCCCCCCCCAAGTGAAAACTGTCCAGTTTCACCTGGCTATACACAAGATATAATGAAAATATATATAATGAAAATGTGAAAAAAAAAAACATCTGTAACAATATATAAGCAAAAACACCCCAGGCAAGATCTTACATTATATACAATATCAAAACGTTCCACTAGTTAAAAAACAGGTATGAAACCTCATTATTATGACAAGTTACATTGCTCATATATAGGTAGACATGTATAATTACAGGTTAAAATATGTTTATATACTAACATGTTTATGTACATCCTTACAAAACATGAAGGAATCCTTAGATAAATTATAATCATCGGTGTTCACAATAACACCAAGACATTACATTGAATATCACATTAATATCACCTCAACATTCTTTCCTCACACAATTCCACACACACTCACACAATTCCACACACACTCACACAATTCCACACACACACAATCGTCCTCTGCAACAACCCCGCCCCCTGGGAAGGCCAGCCCGTTCATGCCCCTGACCGCTTATTTATTATTAATTTATTATCACACTGGCCGATTCCCACCAAGGCAGGGTGGCCCGAAAAAGAAAAACTTTCACCATCATTCACTCCATCACTGTCTTGCCAGAAGGGTGCTTTGCACTACAGTTTTTAAACTGCAACATTAACACCCCTCCTTCAGAGTGCAGGCACTGTACTTCCCATCTCCAGGACTCAAGTCCGGCCTGCCGGTTTCCCTGAATCCCTTCATAAATGTTACTTTGCTCACACTCCAACAGCACGTCAAGTATTAAAAACCATTTGTCTCCATTCACTCCTATCAAACACGCTCACGCATGCCTGCTGGAAGTCCAAGCCCCTCGCACACAAAACCTCCTTTACCCCCTCCCTCCAACCTTTCCTAGGCCGACCCCTACCCCGCCTTCCTTCCACTACAGACTGATACACTCTTGAAGTCATTCTGTTTCGCTCCATTCTCTCTACATGTCCGAACCACCTCAACAACCCTTCCTCAGCCCTCTGGACAACAGTTTTGGTAATCCCGCACCTCCTCCTAACTTCCAAACTACGAATTCTCTGCATTATATTCACACCACACATTGCTCTCAGACATGACATCTCCACTGCCTCCAGCCTTCTCCTCGCTGCAACATTCATCACCCATGCTTCACACCCATATAAGAGCGTTGGTAAAACTATACTCTCATACATTCCCCTCTGCCTCCATGGACAAAGTTCTTTGTCTCCACAGACTCCTAAGTGCACCACTCACCCTTTTCCCCCCATCAATTCTATGATTCACCTCATCTTTCATAGACCCATCCGCTGACACGTCCACTCCCAAATATCTGAATACATTCACCTCCTCCATACTCTCTCCCTCCAATCTGATATCCAATCTTTCATCACCTAATCTTTTTGTTATCCTCATAACCTTACTCTTTCCTGTATTCACTTTCAATTTTCTTCTTTTACACACCCTACCAAATTCATCCACCAATCTCTGCAACTTCTCTTCAGAATCTCCCAAGAGCACAGTGTCATCAGCAAAGAGCAACTGTGACATCTCCCACTTTATGTGTGATTCTTTATCTTTTAACTCCACGCCTCTTGCCAAGACCCTCGCATTTACTTCTCTTACAACCCCATCTATAAATATATTAAACAACCACGGTGACATCACACATTCTTGTCTAAGGCCTACTTTTACTGGGAAATAATTTCCCTCTTTCCTACATACTCTAACTTGAGCCTCACTGCTTTCAGTAACCTACCTCCTACACCATACACCTGCAACATCTGCCACATTGCCCCCCTATCCACCCTGTCATACGCCTTTTCCAAATCCATAAATGCCACAAAGACCTCTTTAGCCTTATCTAAATACTGTTCACTTATATGTTTCACTGTAAACACCTGGTCCACACACCCCCTACCTTTCCTAAAGCCTCCTTGTTCATCTGCTATCCTATTCTCCGTCTTAGTCTTAATTCTTTCAATAATAACTCTACCATACACTTTGCCAGGTATACTCAACAGACTTATCCCCTATAATTTTTGCACTCTCTTTTATCCCCTTTGCCTTTATACAAAGGAACTATGCATGCTCTCTGCCAATCCCTAGGTACCTTACCCTCTTCCATACATTTATTAAATAATTGCACCAACCACTCCAAAACTATATCCCCACCTGCTTTTAACATTTCTATCTTTATCCCATCAATCCCGGCTGCCTTACCCCCTTTCATTTTACCTACTGCCTCACGAACTTCCCCCACACTCACAACTGGCTCTTCCTCACTCCTACAAGATGTTGTTCCTCCTTGCCCTATACACGATATCACAGCTTCCCTATCTTCATCAACATTTAACAATTCCTCAAAATATTCCCTCCATCTTCCCAATACCTTTAACTCTCCATTTAATAACTCTCCTCTCCTATTTTTAACTGACAAATCCGTTTGTTCTCTAGGCTTCCTTAACTTGTTAATCTCACTCCAAAACTTTTTCTTATTTTCAACAATATTTGTTGATAACATCTCACCCACTCTCTCATTTGCTCTCTTTTTTTTTTTTTTTTTTTTTATTTATAAATTTTAGCATACATACAGAGGTACAAAAAAAATACAGATAAGAGCAGCATGCCAAAGCCTCTTATATGCATAGCATTACGGGCTGGCTTAAAATTAACTAAAGATTAACTAAGCAATGATGAAATCAGTGATAAGACATTATTGTAAACAGATAACTATAAAATACAAATGAGTATTACAAAGACAGGTCATATGGTTGCATGCATTGCTGTTCATTCAGGTAGTGTATTTAAAAAAAAAATAACAAAGTTAGCTTTAACATTTGTGTGATATAATTGTGAGTAACATTTAGGATATACAATTTATATGGTTCAGTTATTCAGTATTTATTTGGTTTTGAGTGAGTAAGTGAACTTTGAGAAGAGACTTGAATTTATAAACAGGTATTGTTTCTTTTATATTTACAGGTAATGAATTCCAGATTTTAGGGCCTTTTATGTGCATTGAGTTTTTGCATAGCGTGAGATGGACACGAGGAACATCAAAGAGTGATCTGTGCTTTGTGTTATGGTCATGTGTTCTGTTGAGGTTGGCGAGATGTTTGAGGGGAGGGTTAATATCAGAGTTAAGTGTTCTATGTATGTAATAAGTGCAATAATAAGTATGGATGTTTTGTATGGTGAGTAGGTTGAGTGTTTTGAATATTGGTGGAGTGTGCTGCCTGTAGTGAGAATTTGTTATCATTCTAACTGCAGCCTTTTGTTGGGTAATTAGTGGTCTGAGATGGTTAGTTGTTGTTGAGCCCCATGCACAAATTCCATAGGTGAGATAGGGGTAAATAAGAGAGTGATAAAGGGCCAGGAGGGCTGACTGTGGAACATAGTACCGTATCTTCGATAGTATGCCCACAGTCTTGGAAATTTTCTTAGAAATTTGTTGTATATGTGTATGAAATTTGAGTCTATTATCGAGGTGGATTCCTAAGAATTTTCCCTCTGTTAGCTTTGTGATAGGTGATCCGTTTATCGTTATGTTAAGAGGTACATCTGTAGCTCTGCTACCAAACTGAATGAAGTAGGTTTTGTCAATGTTTAGTGTAAGTTTGTTAGTCCTCATCCAGGTAGATATTTTCTGTAATTCGGTGTTTACAGTATTGGCTAGCGTGACTGGGCTCGGGTGAGAGAAGACGTATGTGGTGTCATCTGCAAAAAGTGTGGGTTTGAGTAATTGCGAAGCATTTGGTAGGTCATTTATGTATAGGAGAAAGAGAAGAGGGCCAAGGACACTTCCCTGTGGGACACCAACTGTAATTGGTAGTTGAGGGAGTGCCCTCTAATACCATAGTGTGACAATTTTACGTGGAGCAAGTCATGGTCAACTGTATCAAAAGCTTTATGTAAGTCAATGAAGATCCCCAGTGGGACTTCTTTTTTCTCTATTGCAGTGTATATATGTTCTAGCATGTGTATAATAGCATCATTAGTATTTTTATTAGGCCTGAATCCAAATTGGCAGGGGTTGAGAATGTTATGGGAGATGAGGTAGGAGTAGATTCGTTTATGAATTAATTTTTCGAAGATTTTTGAGAGAGGGTGTAAATTGGATATTGGCCTATAGTTATTCAACTCTGTTTGGTCACCTCCTTCATGGATCGGGGTGACCCTTGCTATTTTGAGAACTGTAGGGAAGGTGGAGGATTCAATGGATTTGTTAAAGAGTGTTGCAATGATTGGTGATAGTACTTGTGACGCTTTTTTGTATATAAAGGGTGGTAAGGTATTTAAATCTCCTGCCTTGTTTTTCAGTGCGTTGATAATAAGGGAGACTTCGTATGGGTTAGTCGGAGCTAGGAACAGTGTGTTCGGGTAGTTGCCAGTGAGGTAGTCATTTGGTGGGGTATCTGAGCTTGGGATATTATTGGCAAGGTTTTGGCCTATAGTGGAGAAGAAATCATTGAGTCTGTTTGCTGTTTCTGTTGGTGGGAGTTGGGGTTCATCTGATTTTGCTAATTTTATTTCGCTATGTCGTGATATCTTTTTTGTTCCCAGAATTTCTGATAGGGTCTTCCAGGTCTTTTTTATATCACCTCGTAAGTTGGATAATCTGTTCTCATAATACAATATTTTTGCCCTTCTTATCAGGCTGGTTAGGATTCACGAGTAACGTTTTGTTTGGTCTCTGGTTATGTGACCCATTCTGTACTGTTTTTCATATCGGTGTTTTGTATTTATGGATTTGAGAATGCTGGGTGTTAGCCAGGGACTGTTCAGTCTCTTAGCTGTCATCTGTTTAGTTTTTTTAGGGCAGTGCTTGTTATAAAGGTATTGGGTCTTTTTTAGAAAATTATTAAAACAATCGTCAATATCTGTATAGATTTCTAGCTCAGTGTGCCAGTCAATGTTTGTTACTGCTGTTGTGAAGTTATTAATGGCTGCCTCATTGTGAAGTCTGAAGGTGACTTTTGTAGTGTCTTGGGGTATTTTACCAAGAGTTGTTATGAGGAAAGTAGGGTAGTGGTCTGTGGTATTATCTGTAATTATGCCTGATTTTAAAGGGGATATGGTGTTGGTCCAGCTGTGGTCAAGTAGGGAAACACTAGTCTCTGTAACTCTTGTAGGTTTTGTTACTGTTGGTAGCAACATGCAGTTACTCATTGTGTTTGTGAATTCAGTAACGTGTGGGTCCTGGTCTTGCAGGAGATTTATATTGAAGTCACCTGAGAGTAGTAAGTGATCTTTGTTCATGCGTGCATCAGTTATCATACTTCCTAGGTTTTGACTAAATTGGCTAATGTTTGATTGTGGAATTCTGTAGATGTTTATCACTGCGAGAGGTTTTTGTAGGTATTTGGATTTGAGTTTAGCTATTATATATTCCCCATGTTCATCCCTTGTGCAAGTATTAGTGATACATTCTAGTTGGTCTGAGTAGTATATAGCTGTGCCACCCCCTTGTTGGTCTGGTCTACAGTTGTGTATGGCTGTGTAACCAGGAATGGCATAGACATCAGTAGTATCAGGCTTTAGCCAGGTTTCAGTTAGTGTAATGATGGACATATTGGCATGCAAGGAATTTAGTAATGCTAGGAGGTCATCATAATGCTTGCTTAAAGATCTGATATTGTAGTTAAAGATAGTTATGTTGTTGTTGGCACTGAGAAGTGCCTTTGATTGTTCTGCTGTGTAGTAATTACAGTAACTGTTTGCTTGTAATCATAAGATTTGTAGTGAATCTATAGTTAGAATTAAGTAAAAAATAAAGAAAATATTCTAAAGCTAAAAAAAATAGCACCTGAATTATTTAACAAATGTAAAAAATAATGAGCTAAGGTAGTTTTTTAAAGCTAAAATAAAGGAGACAATATAAAAGGGACTAAAATAATTTGTGGTGAACAAATAAAGTGATGATCAAATAATGGAGCTTGGAAATATGATAGCAGGTAGTACTTTAAAGGTAATTCTTTAAAGTTAGAATTATAATATAAAATTATAATATAAAAGGGACTAAAATAAGTTGTGGTGAACAATAAAGTGGTAATCAAATAAATGAGCTTTGGAGTATAATGGCAAAATAGTGAACTTATTAGCTTTAGCACCTGAGAATAGCACCTTGATTAGTTTAACAATTGCGAATATATGATCTAAGGTAGTTATATAGAGCTAAAATAAAGGACAAAACAATATATAAGGGACTACAATTAAGTAATGGTAAACAAGTTAAATGGACAGATAGTCACTATGAGATAATATTGGTTTAGGAGTAAGATCTGATTTGTAATATTAAATAAATTGAGCAGTTTATTGCACAATAAAAAGTAAAATAAAAAATGAGGTTGTTGGTACTAGCTAGCAAAAGATAGTTTTGGTACTTGCAAAAAAGTAATTGGAATATACAGTAGCTGCACACACAATAAAAAGTGACTGAAAAAACAAGTAGTGGTAAAGAAAAATAAATGGACAGGTAAGAACAATGAATAATGGTAATGTCTTGGTTATAATATGATAGTAAGATGGTAGACAGGTACAAAGGATAATAAAAAGGTTGGAGTTGAATACACAAACTTGAAAAATTGGCAACAAAATGTTATGGGAAGTATAAAATAATGTTTAATGTACAAAAGTAAAATTGACTGGTAGTAAATATGGTGTTTAATAAAATTTTAGTAAGTAATAATGATTACAAAAAAGTGAAAAAGTAATGTTTATTTCATTCAATATTGCATTGGTAGTTATACTAGAGGTTATATGGCAGTACAAGGTAATTAAGAGTACTCTAAGATAGTAAATGTGGTATAAAACAGGTAAAGGTAATTAGACAAGTAATGGTTATTAAATGTCAAAAATTTTAAGAGTAAATTGAAATTATAGTAAAAATGATAATTATTAATTTTAGTAGGTAATATCAATTGATAGTATTTAAAAAATATATGAGGTAGTAATATGGACAGAGAAAGTATCAATTCAGCTAATGTTTAAGCAAACAATAGTAAATAAGAAAATTACATAAGGTGACTTATGCTTACTAGTAAAATCACAAAATGAGGTAGTTGATTATTTAAATACTAAGAGATTGTACAATGAAATTTGAACAATAATGGAGCAAAACATACACTACACTACGTAGGCTTTTAAGTTGGCCATTGTTTAGTTATTCTCTGTAAGATTAGTATCCCTGAGAAATCGTGATAGATCATTCTCGTTCGTGATTGTGTACAGTTGACCTACATTTGTTTTCCTAACAAGAATTTTCCCATCCCGTGTGAAGCATTGGTGTATTGTGTCGTTATTCTCCCGCTTAAGTTTTCTGACTCTATACAGGAGGTTCTGACGTTTTTTGGTAAGACACTCGTTTATGTATACCTCTTTCTTTACTTTAATAGATGCAATAATTAAGTCTTTTTTCCTATCATGTGAGTGGAATCTAAGCATAACACTTTTTCTACCATGGGATCCTAGTAACCTGGCTTCTTTTATTTCAGACTCTGGTACAATAACACTAGTTTGGTCCTTTATGATCTGCAGAGTAATTTCTTTACTGTTTGTTTGGTTCATATCACTGGGAAAAAGTGGACTGTTAACTATTACTGCGTCCGATAGTTTATCTTGTTCAGTTTTATCTTTTTGGAGAGCAAAGTAGTCACTGAACTGGTTATCTAAGTTGTTCTTCCATTCTTTTACTGCTTCTTCAACCTTTGTATTAAGAGAAATTATTTGTTCTGTATGCTATGACTGTTTGGATGGTCTTGTCACAGTTAGTCATTCCTGGTGTTGATAACTTTTGTTCAAGACTGAGGATTTTGTTCTCGAGTTGTGTCATCCTGGTGTCTTGTTTTGTTAGCGTCTCTCGAAGATTCATATTTTCAATAGCTAAGTTGGAGATGCATGACTTTAGGGTATCTGGATCGTTGGTCATACCTGAGAGACTACTTGGTAGGTTGAATCCGGGGAAGAGAGGGGAGGATGGGCTGGTGGCAGCCATGTTTGTTGTTATTGTTGTGGTGTGGCCTTGAGTGGTGGTGAGTGGGGTGGTTGCTGGGCCGGCGTCCTCCTGACTACACTTGTTGAATAGTTGATTTTTCGGCGTTTTCTTGCTGGCCTTGGTGCTGTTTCCTCTTAGATTGCGCCTCATAATACTACAGGAATTGATGTAGTTTAGAAGAAGTTGTAGTTATACAAAGTTTAAGGTTACGTTGTTCGGCTGGCAGCGGGGTGTTGCTATCGGTTTGTGGGCAGTCTTCCTTTGATCTCTATTATGTTCGATTTGTAGGTTTCACTGTTGGTAATCTTTGGTCATTCTGGGTGCTACGTTGGATAGTGCAATTTTGCAAGTAACTAGGTCATCATAGGAGCATTGGTAGCTCTGATAGTTGGAGAAAAGTACAGAGCTTGGAGGTCGCTGCTGCCGCTGCCAAGCGCTGCTTCACCACTCTCTTAACCTCTCTCTTTTTCTCCATATACTCTTCCCTCCTTGCATCACTTCTACTTTGTAAAAACTTCTCATATGCTAACTTTTTCTCCCTTACTACTCTCTTCACATCATCATTCCACCAATCGCTCCTCTTCCCTCCCGCACCCACTTTCCTGTAACCACAAACTTCTGCTGAACACTCTAACACTACATTTTTAATCCTACCCCATACCTCTTCGACCCCATTGCCTATGCTCTCATTAGCCCATCTATCCTCCAATAGCTGTTTATATCTTACCCTAACTGCCTCCTCTTTTAGTTTATAAACCTTCACCTCTCTCTTCCCTGATGCTTCTATTCTCCTTGTATCCCATCTATCTTTTACTCTCAGTGTACTACCACTAGAAAGTGATCTGATATATCTGTGGCCCCTCTATAAACATGTACATCCTGAAGTCTACTCAACAGTCTTTTATCTACCAATACATAATCCAACAAACTACTGTCATTTCGCCCAACATCATATCTTGTATACTTATTTATCCTCTTTTTCTTAAAATATGTATTACCTATAACTAAACCCCTTTCTATACAAAGTTCAATCAAAGGGCTCCCATTATCATTTATCACATCACCATTATCATTTATCACATCACCAGCCACAGCCGCAGCAAGCAGCAACAAGGCTGCTCCTACATCTTGCCGTCCCCTGGGCCTATCCGAACTCCAGTGATGGCCAAGTTGGCAAGTACTGCTGCAACAACATGCAAGGAACCTATAGTGACATAAAAACTGACGGTGACGACAACGAAATGGACTAAATATGACAAAAGAGGGACCGGCATTCAAGTACCAGACCTGCTGCCAGACGTGAACCAGACATGACACGTTTTCCACTACAATGAAATAACTGACCTCCATATCAACTGCACCAGTGTTTAACGAGAAGACAACATGGCAGAAAACCTGATCAACTAAATCTCCAAGGAAATGACAGGTCTGTAGGACTTTTTTCTTCAGTGCCAAACGAGGGAAAGAACTGAGCATTTAAACATGGCTGACCGGCATCCAAACAGCCGCTAGTGCCAGACGTACAACTAGCGAAGTGAAATTCTCATCTTTACTGACGTTCATCTGTTGACAGTAGCATCATATCTGTACCACCATCATATCACCTGTACCAGTGCTAACGAGAGGGAAACACAGGAGACATCGTCAAATCAACAGTACAAAACTCCAAGGTTATAGGTTGGATATCCCTCAGTGCCAGTCGTGAGAAAGAAGTGAATAGTTAAACAGTCAAGGTTAATGTTTTAGTAGCTGACCTATATTCAGCTGACCAGTGTACAGTGAGAGAATCATAGCAGAAAACGCCAAATATATCTATAAACTCAAGGAAAGTCAGGTTGTAGGTGGCGTTACTCCCCTCAGTGTTTTAAAAATGGCTGAGTCAGCAAAACAGGTCAGGCAGTCAACAACACCACACAACCCCCGATAAATGGAACTGAGGGGGATTTGGAAGGATAAAACCAGGGAAAAGTGAGCAGTGAAGAGGGTTTTGAGGAGGAAATTTTACTAGTAATTCAGTGGTGATTGCTAAAGCAGATACTAAGTGTACTAGGGAAAGGAAAAGAGAAATAAATATTATTGTATATGAGTAAAAGAGCGAAGAGTGAAAATGGCAGGTATTAGGGGGGTACAGGCTGCCATAATTATATTTATATTTCTTCTTCAATTCCATGAAGAAAGTAATCAGTCATGGGGGCTGGAAAAGATGAATGGAGTAACAGCGCCCTGGACAGTAAAAGCCCAACAGTTGCCATCCTACCAGAAAAGTAAATGTCACTATCGCCGCAAGGTATGGCAACACCGCATACCTATTAAAATGGTATAAAATACCGACAGGTTGTTAGGTAAGACACATATGCAACAGTTAGGTATCTTTATTATGAAACGTTTCGCCTACACAGTAGGCTTCTTCAGTCAAGTACAGAAAAGTTGATAGAAGCAGAAGATACTTGAAGACGATGTAATCAGTCCATCACCCTTAAAGTTTTGAGGTGGTCAGTCCCTCAGTCTGGAGAAGAGCATTGTTCCATAGTATGAAACAATATGGAGAAGAAGTGACAGAATGGAGCTTTTATAGCGCCAGGAGGTGAGACGTAGGCCACTAGGAGAGGTAAGAACACAGATGTTGAAAGGTTAGGTCCCTCTCAAACCCAGCCCCTCTCACTAGTGGAAGTTGTCGAAGTCGATTGCAGGTCTGTACCAAGATACCCTTGTGTTGCAGTGTCTGACAGATTGAACATTAAAATGGTATAAAATACCGACAGGTTGTTAGGTAAGACACATATGCAACAGTTAGGTATCTTTATTATGAAACGTTTCGCCTACACAGTAGGCTTCTTCAGTCAAGTACAGAAAAGTTGATAGAAGCAGAAGATACTTGAAGACGATGTAATCAGTCCATCACCCTTAAAGTTTTGAGGTGGTCAGTCCCTCAGTCTGGAGAAGAGCATTGTTCCATAGTATGAAACAATATGGAGAAGAAGTGACAGGATGGAGCTTTTATAGCGCCAGGAGGTGAGACGTAGGCCACTAGGAGAGGTAAGAACTCAGATGTTGAAAGGTTAGGTCCCTCTCAAACCCAGCCCCTCTCACTAGTGGAAGTTGTCGAAGTTGATTGCAGGTCTGTACCTCTCCTAGTGGCCTACGTCTCACCTCCTGGCGCTATAAAAGCTCCATCCTGTCACTTCTTCTCCATATTGTTTCATACTATGGAACAATGCTCTTCTCCAGACTGAGGGACTGACCACCTCAAAACTTTAAGGGTGATGGACTGATTACATCGTCTTCAAGTATCTTCTGCTTCTATCAACTTTTCTGTACTTGACTGAAGAAGCCTACTGTGTAGGCGAAACGTTTCATAATAAAGATACCTAACTGTTGCATATGTGTCTTACCTAACAACCGCATACCTAAACAAAAACAATGGCACACAGCTCTTATTGTAGCGCTCTTAAGTGGTGATATCCAAATTAATCCAGGACCTCAAACTATTGTGCAGAGGCAAAACAGACAGATAAATGACGGCAATAATGACGGTCTAGTAGCTAGGAATGATAACCTTAACTCCATATGTAATGCATACATAGGTCAATGTGAGACAATGCAGCCATTATTATCTCAAACACTACCAAACAGGTGCATACACTGTACTAAAGTACGCATGAAAAACAGAAAAGGCACCTTATGTAAAATGTGTAAGGGGTGGGTGCATGATGGATGTATGTACAATTATAGCAACGGTGCCAGAATTCATTTTGTGTGTAACAAATGCACTTTGGCACAGTTACCCTTTAGCAGTGATGACATTGATTTACCTAATTTTAATTCAAATGACCCATTGCCATATATTGATGATTATGATTGTTTTATGAAAACAGGCCTTCACTTTATTCATGTCAATGCAAGATCACTTCTTCCTAAATTGGCAGAGATTAGGATTCTAGCTAACAAAATTAGGGCGGCAGTTATAACCATCTCTGAATCTTGGTTGGATGATACGGTGACTGACGACGAGGTCAAAATAGATGGTTACAATATAAAACGCTTAGATAGGAACAGAAAGGGTGGTGGAGTATGTGCCTACATTAGAAATGACTTAGCTTACAACCCAAGACCTGATTTAAATAACAATAAACTGGAGATTCTATGGTTTGAAGTGCTGCTTCCTAAGACCAAACCCATCTTAGTAGGAACTAGTTTCCGCCCTCCTACCCAGGACCAGTTCTTAGAAGACTTTTCCAGAGTCTTGTCCGGAGTTGAAAACAATTGCGAGACAATAATACTGGGCGACTTTAATATCTGTTTTCAGCAGCAAAATAACGGGCTATGCAAAAGGTATAAGCAAATTCTAGGATTAAATAGTTACACTCAACTAATTAATACTCCAACCCGGATCACACAGTTCTCAGCCACCCTAATTGACCACATACTTTGTAACCGCTCTGAGAACATTAGTCAGTCAGGCGTCATTACCACAGGTCTTAGTGATCATTTCATCATTTACTGCACCAGGAAAATAACTAGGGATAGGATAGGCCTACACAGGACAATAAAAATGAGGTCAACTAGAAACTACAGTAAAGAAACACTGGTAAATAGGCTACACAATTGTGACTGGACAGAGATAACAAGTTGCACGGACGTAAACGATGCCTGGGAAAAATTCAAAACAATGTTCACTACCATCCTTGATAATATTGCACCAGTTAAAGAGGTTAGGATTAAACGAAGATCTGAACCCTGGATGAATACTGAGATATTAGATAATATGAAATTCAGAGACCAGCTGCTAAAAAGATTTAAAGCAAACAGACAGGATATTGCAGCACTAAATGAATTCCAAAGGGTGAGGAACAGAGTACAGAGACTTATAAAAGGAGCAAAGGCAAAGCACTACTGCTCAAAAATTGAAGAGTATAAGCATAACCCCAGAAAGCTCTGGCAACAACTAAAACAGTTGGGGTATAGCCATAAGCCAGTAGATAGGTCTAACAGTACTCACTATCGATAATGAGGTATGCCACGAAACATCTAAGGTGGCAGATTGCTTTAATTCCTACTACACATCTGTTGCATCAACACTAGTAAGTAAACTACCAGCTGCATCAAATACCTTTAACACAGACTCTGATAAGTTTCAAACATACTATACCAATAAAGGGGTAACCCCAAACAGTTGTCAACTAGTAAGTGTATCTCATGACTTTATTCAAAAAGAACTAAGCAGGTTAAACCCAACTAAGAGCACAGGCCCTGATAACATCCCGTCTAAGTTCCTAAAAGATGGTGCTTCTGAACTGTCAATCCCTATTGCTCACATAATAAATCTATCAATCACCACTAATACAGTACCGGAGGGGTTCAAGGAGGCCAGAGTCACTCCTATCTTCAAGAAAAATAGTAGGTCTGATGTAAGCAACTATAGGCCTGTTAGTATACTCAGTATAATATCTAAAATTCTAGAGAGGGCGGTGTATTCTCAAGTAGTTAAGTACCTTAATGACAACAACATTCTCCATAGCTATCAATCGGGCTTTAGAAGATCCTACTCAACCGACACCTCCCTTATTAATCTGATGGATTACATGAGAACTGAAATGTCAAAGGGGAACCTCATAGGCATGGTAACCTTAGACCTGCAAAAGGCCTTCGATACTGTCAACCACAATATATTATGTAATAAACTTCAAGCTATTGGTATAGGTTCTGTAGACTGGTTTAAGTCCTACCTTAGCAACAGGAGACAAATAGTCAAAATCAACAAAACAGAATCAGAACCCCTGCCGATAACATGTGGAGTTCCCCAAGGTAGTATTCTGGGTCCCTTATTATTCTTATGTTATGTCAATGAAATGCCTATAAGTGTCAAGTGCAAACTCCTACTGTATGCAGATGACAGTGCTCTGTTAGTGTCAGGTAAAGACCCACAAGATATTGCTAATGTTTTAACACTGGAACTGGAGTCCTGCAGCAAATGGTTAGTAGACAACAAACTATCATTACACCTAGGGAAAACTGAAGCCATTCTCTTTGGCACGAAACATAAACTGAGAAGGGTAAATAATTTTAATGTTCAATGTAATGGGGAGCCCATCACTTTGGTTTCATCAGTAAAATATTTGGGAATCCCCTTTGACCCATGCATGTCAGGAGAATTGATAGGGAACAGTGTAGTAAAGAAAGCGAATGCCAAACTGAAGTTCCTGTATAGACAAGCACAGTGTCTACCTACTGAGGCTCGCAGGACCCTATGTCTAGCCCTTATACAATGCCATATTGATTACGCTTGCTCTTCTTGGTACTCTGCCTTGACAAAAAAACTGAAAGATAGACTGCAAATCACCCAGAACAAAATCGTAAGATTCATCCTGGGGCTGGGACCAAGAGAACATGTAGGCCAGGATGAATTACAGCAGTTGGATATGCTGAATGTTGAAGACAGAGTAAAACAACTGAAGCTAAATCATGTTTATAAAATTGCTCACAAACAATGTCCAGAATATCTTGCTGTCAATTTTGTC
This sequence comes from Cherax quadricarinatus, assembly GCF_038502225.1. Lineage (NCBI taxonomy): Eukaryota > Metazoa > Arthropoda > Malacostraca > Decapoda > Parastacidae > Cherax > Cherax quadricarinatus. The sequence continues at coordinate 44,106 of NW_027195611.1, forward strand.
AAGGCTGGGAACCAAAGCAATCATAGTACTAGGGGGAGAGAGCACAACTTTGTAGTACCCACAGTCAGTGGCCAGGCTTCAAACACCTTTTATTGTACAGCAATAAAGGAATGGAACAGACTACCTGCACATGTCAAAGCCAGTCATAGCGTGAACCAGTTCAAGAAGAGTGCCAAAAGGTGTCTGATGAATGTAGCTACAGAAAGGGAGGGGAATGATTTTCTATTTTTTAGCTAACATACGTGTAAATTTTACCTTATTCCTTGTAATGACCCTCGTATTGTAGATAGTCTTAATGACCTTGGTGTAGCAGATAGTCTTTTTAGTATGATAATAAGATGTTATCTTCATTGTAGAATAATAAGAAAATATTATAACCTTTATACTATAATAATAAGGTAAAAGGACCCCAATGGAAATAAGTCACTCTGTCTGACTTTTTTGGGTTATCCTAGGTTCTCTACACATATGCTGCTATGTATGATAATTCTATGTAACTGTATTTGTGTATACCTGAATAAACTTACTTACTTACTTACTTACTTACCTGGCACCCCAAACTTACCTACCACATCCTCTCTAAAAGTTTCTCCTACTTTAGCATTCAGGTCCCCTACCACAATTACTCTCTCACTTGGTTCAAAGGCTCCTATACATTCACTTAACATCTCCCAAAATCTCTCTCTCTCCTCTGCATTCCTCTCTTCTCCAAGTGCATACACGCTTATTATGACCCACTTCTCGCATCCAATCTTTACTTTAATCCACATAATTCTTGAATTTACATATTCATATTCTCTTTTCTCCTTCCATAACTGATCATTCAACATTACTGCTACCCCTTCCTTTGCTCTAACTCTCTCAGATACTCCAGATTTAACCCCATTTATTTCCCCCCACCGAAACTCCCCTACCCCCTTCAACTTTGTTTCGCTTAGGGCCAGGACATCCAACTTCTTTTCATTCATAACATCAGCAATCATCTGTTTCTTGTCATCCGCACTACATCCACGCACATTTAAGCATCCCAGTTTTATAAAGTTTTTCTTCTTCTCTTTTTTAGTAAATTTCTACAGGAGAAGGGGTTACTAGCCCATTGCTCCCGGCATTTTAGTCGCCTCATACGACACGCATGGCTTACGGAGGAAAGATTCTTTTCCACTTCCCCATGGACAATAGAAGAAATAAAGAGGAACAAGAGCTATTTAGAAAAAGGAGAAAAACCTAGATGTATGTATATATATATGCATGTGCGTGTCTGTGAAGTGTGACCAAAGTGTAAGTAGGAGTAGCAAGATATCCCTGTTATCTAGCGTGTTTATGAGACACAAAAAGAAACCAGCAATCCTACCATCATGCAAAACAGTTACAGGTTTCTGTTTCACAGTCATCTGGCAGGACGGTAGTACTTCCCTGGGTGGTTGCTGTCTACCAACCTACTACCTACTTATAAAGACCATAAATCCCTCAAAAGAAAGTCCCTGTAGCCCTCCGAGAAATCCCTCTCCCGCCTCCTACCATATATTTCCCTGTTGCGACACTTTGTTCTATAAAAGGATGCTGCTATGGCCATCCTACGTTCCTCCGTCCCTTTGTCTCTCATTGCCCATGATATATACACAAAATCAACCACTAAGTAAGCCACTGCCCTTTGAACCTTTACCCCTACCCCACCTACATCTAAACTGAGCGCTCTCAAAACCGACAACCATTTCCCCCCCCACATACCGGATTACTTTCCCTAACCATTCCCGCACAACCCCTAGGCTTTCACAAAAATAAACTACATGAAAAGCTGATTCATCTACCCCACAAACCTGACACTCCCCACCCTCCCTTATTCGCCTATTTCGTAAAACAACCCCAGACGGCAATATTCCGTGAAGAAACCTATACATTACCTCCCTCATGCGTGGCCGGATGCGTAACCCTTTTAATCGACCCCAAATGTCTTCCTGTGCGTACATCGGGTACACTCCTTCCATTGCCACTACCACCCTAGGCCATATCTTCCTCTCCATGGACCCTACCCGCATGTTTCTCGGATCTCTGACCATCATCAATAGACGCAACAACTCCTCACCATCTCTCAAATCTTGTCCCTTCCACCATCTCTGAAGGTCTCCCTGCAGCATCCCCAACCCTCCACTCCCCTCCCCCCGAGCCCTTAGCAACCCATGTTTCACATATACACACTTCAACCTTCTTTCCAAATGAATTAACCCCACCCCTCCCAAGGCCACTGGAAGTGTTACCACCTCCCTTTTCAACCAATCGCATCCCGAACCCCAGATAAAACGGAAAACTCTGCTCAACAATCTCCAGACATCCCCATACACCAAAGGGTACAAAGCTGCCATATGCCATATTTTGCTGTACAAAAACACATTGACCACAATGACCCTCTGGTGTAGCATAAGATGTGTCGGCCTCAATCCTGACAATCTTCCCAATACCCTATCTACCACACCCTTTGAATTATTCTCCCTCGCCATCTGAGCATTACCCATATACACAACTCCACAAATTTTCACCCGGTCCACGACACACCACCTCACCACCCCACCCCCGCCCTCCTGCCCATCCCATTCACCCAATCTCATGAGCTTTGATTTATGCACATTCACTGCCATACCTGTTGCCATCCCAAAAACATCTATAACTCTCTCCAGACCCTCCAATCCCTCCCTCCCACTCACTAGGACAGTTGTGTCATCAACATAACCCCAACTTATGCCTAGAACAGATTAACTCGGTGGCACTCGATGTATGCACAAGGCTTATTCCTCTAAGAAAAAGGAGGAGTAGATGTAAAATAGAAAGAGACAGGCGCTCCCTTTACAGGCAACGGAAAAGAATAACAGAGAGGCTAAAAGAGGTCAATATATCTGAAATGCGTAGGGAGACACTGGTCAGAGAAATAGCAAGCATCGAACTTAAGCTAAAAGAATCCTTTAGGAGTCAGGAATCGCGGGAAGAACTAAAAGCCATAAATGAAATCGAAAGAAACCCAAAGTATTTCTTCTCCTATGCCAAATCAAAATCGAGAACAACGTCCAGTATTGGGCCCCTACTTAAACAAGATGGGTCCTACACAGATGACAGCAAGGAAATGAGTGAGCTACTCAAGTTCCAATATGACTCAGTTTTTAGCAAGCCGCTAACCAGACTGAGAGTCGAAGATCAAAATAAATTTTTTATGAGCCACAAAATATGATTAACACAAGCCTATCCGATGTTATCATGATGCCAAATGACTTCGAACAGGCGATAAATGACATGCCCATGCACTCTGCCCCAGGGCCAGACTCACGGAACTCTGTGTTCATCAAGAACTGCAAGAAGCCCCTATCACGAGCCTTTTCCATCCTATGGAGAGGGAGCATGGACACGGGGGTCGTCCCACAGTTACTAAAAACAACAGACATAGCCCCACTCCACAAAGGGGGCAGTAAAGCAACAGCAAAGAACTACAGACCAATAGCACTAACATCCCATATCATAAAAATCTTTGAAAGGGTCCTAAGAAGCAAGATCACCACCCATCTAGACACCCATCAGTTACACAACCCAGGGCAACATGGGTTTAGAACAGGTCGCTCCTGTCTGTCTCAACTATTGGATCACTACGACAAGGTCCTAAATGCACTAGAAGATAAAAAGAATGCAGATGTAATATATACAGACTTTGCAAAAGCCTTCGACAAGTGTGACCATGGCGTAATAGCACACAAAATGCGTGCTAAAGGAATAACAGGAAAAGTCGGTCGATGGATCTATAATTTCCTCACTAACAGAACACAGAGAGTAGTCAACAGAGTAAAGTCCGAGGCAGCTACGGTGAAAAGCTCTGTTCCACAAGGCACAGTACTCGCTCCCATCTTGTTCCTCATCCTCATATCCGACATAGACAAGGATGTCAGCCACAGCTCCGTGTCTTCCTTTGCAGATGACACCCGAATCTGCATGACAGTGTCTTCCATTGCAGACACTGCAAAGCTCCAGGCGGACATCAACCAAATCTTTCAGTGGGCTGCAGAAAACAATATGAAGTTCAACGATGAGAAATTTCAATTACTCAGATATGGTAAACATGAGGAAATTAAATCTTCATCAGAGTACAAAACAAATTCTGGCCACAAAACAGAGCGAAACACCAACGTCAAAGACCTGGGAGTGATCATGTCGGAGGATCTCACCTTCAAGGACCATAACATTTTATCAATCGCATCTGCTAGAAAAATGACAGGATGGATAATGAGAACCTTCAAAACTAGGGAGGCCAAGCCTATGATGACACTCTTCAGGTCACTTGTTCTATCTAGGCTGGAATATTGCTGCACACTAACAGCACCTTTCAAGGCAGGTGAAATTGCCGACCTAGAAAATGTACAGAGAACTTTCACGGCACGCATAACGGAGATAAAACACCTCAATTACTGGGAGCGCTTGAGATTCCTAAACCTGTATTCCCTGGAACGCAGGAGGGAGAGATACATGATTATATACACCTGGAAAATCCTAGAGGGACTAGTACCGAACTTGCACACGAAAATCACTCACTACGAAAGCAAAAGACTTGGCAGACGATGCACCATCCCCCCAATGAAAAGCAGGGGTGTCGCTAGCACGTTAAGAGACCATACAATAAGTGTCAGGGGCCCGAGACTGTTCAACTGCCTCCCAGCACACATAAGGGGGATTACCAACAGACCCCTGGCAGTCTTCAAGCTGGCACTGGAAAAGCACCTAAAGTCAGTTCCTGATCAGCCGGGCTGTGGCTCGTACGTTGGTTTGCGTGCAGCCAGCAGCAACAGCCTGGTTGATCAGGCTCTGATCCACCAGGAGGCCTGGTCACAGACCGGGCCGCGGGGGCGTTGACCCCCGGAACTCTCTCCAGGTAAACTCCAGGTATGATACCGGGACTCCCACCTTGTATGTCCTCCCTTACCCCCTCCTGTATGCACCTTTCCACTGCCCTATAAAACGGATTCTGTAAACATGCAAATAATATTTGTGACAATGGGCAACCCTGCCTCAATCCCCTGCCCATTCCCACATGCATCCCCACCCTCCCATTAATCTGTACACACATCCCAGCTCCCCAATATAAAGTACATGCCCAATTCACAATGTCCTCCCCGAACCCCTGCCGCTCAATGATTCTCCACAGAGCCTCCCTCTCGACAATAGCCCTCGTTCCCCCTCTTGTGGACCCTCAATAAACCTTCTAATAACCCTATGTCCCTCATACATTGATCTCCCCAGAATCCCATATTAACCCCTCACTATTACCTCTCCAATGACCTTCTTGATACGATTTCCCAAAATTTTTGCAAAAACTTTGTAGTCTGCACACATGAGTGATATCATCCGGTAATCTCTCACCTTGCACTGACTTTCACCCTTTGGCACCAAAACTACTAGCGCTGTCACCTGCAAAGGTCCCAACGCACCCTTCTCTTTTATGATATTAAATAATTGCACCAAAAAATCTTTTAATACTCCGCAATGCTGTATGTAAAACTCCGCAGGCAGCCCATCTATCCCCGGTGCCTTACCCCTGCTCATACTCATTAAAACCGTCCACACCTCTTCCTCCACAATAGGCCCCTGTAACTGTTCCCTGTCTTCTCTGTCCAGCACACTCAACACCCATCCCCCCGTCTCTCTTAAAGCCCCCTCTCTCACTCCCACACTCCTCATATTTGCACTAAGCCAAGCATCAACATACCCTCCCATCCCATCCGTCGTCACCAAATCTTGTCCCTCCCTATACCCCTCGATGTCCTCAAGAACTCTCAAACCCACCATTTCCATTGCAACGCGCTGGCACCCCTGCCCTTGCAGGACACACGCCGATGGTCTATCACCCCACATGACCTCCTCCAACCCCCCTAAAACCCTTGCTGCATCAAACCTCTCGTTTTGCACTTCCATTAGGCGTTCCTTCACTCCCTCTATGTCAGCCACTGGGGCTCCCATCCCCCCCCCTTCTTCTCTCATAATGCTCCCTTAACTGCACCTCAAGATACCTAATAAGCCCATAAGCCAATTGATTCTCGTGCCTTCCCTGTCGGACATAGAACTCTCGAATCCTCGTCTTCACCATCACATCCCACCATCTCAACACATCCCCATTGACTTCCATCCCCTCCCATAAGCCTTTCCACCATTGTGCAAATAGGACCCTCCCCTCAACATCTTGAAGCAACTGAACATTCAATTTCCAATAACTCTCATACCTGTTCGGCCGCCCCTCCCATCCAAAATCCACCAAAACACCTCTATGATCAGAAAAAAAGACATCCAAAACCCTTACACTCTGCACCACTGCTTTCCTTGTCACATATATCCTGTCCAGCCGTGCAGCATACCCATGCCTCACAAAGGTGTGCTGCACCTCCCACGCTGCCCCCCTCCACATCCAACAACCCCACCCCGGTTAACAGGTCCCTCAGAATGCCAGAACAATATCCTGCTCCCCTAGGCTCCACATCCTTGTGGTGTATAACGCAATTCCAGTCCCCTCCCACCACAGCAAATGCTGGAAGCGACCTTAAGTGATACACCAACACTTCACGTACAAACTCATTATTCACTCGACTGTCCCCCTCCGCCGGACCATAAACACACAAAAGACATCCTATCTCTTCCCCATGTCCCATCCACTCTTATAACCCTCCCCTCCCCCCTCCTCACAATGATGTACAGTAAACGGGCTAGCCTCCCTCACCAAAATAGCCACTCCTCCTTTTAATCTCGTTGAGTGTACGTACCTCTGTAATCTGTAAATACCTTTGTAACTGTCCCCCTCCGCCGGACCATAAACACACAAAAGACATCCTATCTCTTCCCCATGTCCCATCCACTCTTATAACCCTCCCCTCCCCCCTCCTCACAATGATGTACAGTAAACGGGCTAGCCTCCCTCACCAAAATAGCCACTCCTCCTTTCAATCTCGTTGAGTGTGCTGCATATACAGTATACCCCTCAATCATCAACATACAACCCAGCTTGTGGTTGTGCTCTTGCACAAACACTACATCTACACCATACCTAATGAGCATCTCATGAAACCATACAAACTTCCTAGAATTTCTCAGACCATTAATATTTATAGAGAGACTTGAATTTGTCAATGGAGGTTTTCCTTTATGTACTGCACCACCTTTATCCCCCTTCCCCTTTATATGCCCTTGATCTTCAATCACCATTCTGTGATCTGCTTTCACATGCCCCTTGCCCCTGGACCCCCCAGGTCCATGCTCAACCACTTCAGCCCAAATCTTTTCGCCCAAATGCTGTGCCAGAGTGAGCACATCATCCACGTCCGAGGGCACTGCTGCTCTCTTCCGTGACACTCAAGCCTTTCTCTCCGCCTCCACCCGGAAGCCATCCCCGTGCACTTCCGCCACCACCGTGCCAATTTGCAACCCAGCATCAACCTGGGTCTCTGACATGCCTCCCCCCCCCCTCTCACCACCTGGAACCCCAGCAGTATCCAGGGCACCCACAAGCCCCTCAACTGTGACCTCTCCTGGGGTCCCTAACAGGTCGTGGAGGACTGAATCAATGGTAGCCTCCACGGCCCTGTCCTCACCAAGTGACACCACATCTCTGGTCTCCGGTGCCTGCCTGGCAACGCATGACTCTCTCGGAAGAGTTACACACTCTTCCTCCCTCAAGGCCTCCTCGACCTCCACACTCCAAGCCTTGTTCAAGGAAACCGACTCAGGTCGTGCCAAATTCAGCGTCTCAAGGTCCTCTGATGCCTCCTTATGCTGCTCCTTCGCCTGTGTACCCTGTTGTTTAACACACTGCGCAGCAATGTGATCATAGGCACCGCATAATCGACAGGTACGTCTTTGCCCCACGTAAGTCACCATTACTTGAGTCCTGAAGTCTTCTAGGGAAATATAGGAAGGAATAGGATGCCTCAATGTCATTTTTAAGGAAAAACTTCCTTCAGGCATCCCAGCATACGATCCTTCCTTCCACTTCCCCAATGTCGCCATATGAACAGTCCCAAACTTTTCGAAGACGGCATGTAGGTCTGCCTCATCAGCCTCAAAGGGTACATTTCTGATCTTCACCCACGTATAATGGCGGGACACATCATGGAGCCTTACTGGCACTGCAGGATTCACTGGTACACAAAGATCTTGGAACCTGGCGACTATGTCCTCGTATACACTTGCATTGCGAAATTTCACAAAAATTCTATATGCCCCGTTCAAGGCTACACCATACAGCTCTTCGTTGGCAATGCCGTATGTGTCCCTGATGATGGCAGGTAATAAAACTAGAGCTGAGTGGGCATGCACAGCCCCACGCACCACTTCTATGCCGACAGTGTTTACCCTTCTTCTTGCCTGCTGCGCCATTTTGAGAAAACCAAGTTGTCACCAGCTGACAGCAGAGAGCAGGCTCAGCTCACGTCCGCTCGTCCCAGACGTTGAGCGACGAATGTCTACATATCCTATTATTCCAGGCCACACTTTCCCGACCTCCCCCACACCTCCACTCGTGTTATATACAAAATGCTCAACCATTCTATAGAAGGGGTCCTGAATGCACGCAAACAACATTTGTGACATGGGACACCCTTGCCTAAGTCCCCTACCCATTACAATCTCTTCCCCCAAGCATCCATTAATCTGTACCCTCATCTTAGCTCCTTTGTACAATGTAGTTACCCAATTAACTATTTCTTCCCCATAACCCTGCCTCCCAAGTATAGCTCCCAATGCTCCCCTGTCCACCCTGTCATAGGCCCCCTGCCAGTCTAAAGCCAACAACGCCGCCCTCCCTCCCCCCCCCTTTTGACTCCACAAAACTTCTCAGTATTCCATGACCTTCAAACATCGACCTTCCAGGCAAACCATACTGCATTTTCAAAACCACTCTCCCTACCACACATTTAAACCTATTACCCAAGACTTTAGCGAATAACTTATAATCAGCACATAACAGAGATATGGCACGGTACTCCTTGAGGGTGTGCTGCCCCTTACCCTTCTGGACCAACACTACAACTGCTGTTGCATGCTTGTCCCCCATCACACCCTTCTCCTTCATCTGATTTAATAACCTACCCATGAAACCCTGTATCACCTCCCAATGTTGGAGATAAAATTCAGCCAGGAGACCGTCTATTCCCGGTGCTTTGCTCTTCCTCATTCCCCTTAAAGCCAACTCTATTTCCTCTTCCGTTATTACCCCCCCCTAAAGCCTTCCTATCGCTATTCCCTAAATTACACGTCACATACTCACGCACCTTCTCTGAAGCCACATTCCCCACCCTCCCACTTGTCCAATACCCTTCATACCATTTATCAGCATGTGCACACATTCCTTTCATAGTTCGTATCTCCTGACCCACCCTATAACCTCCCGCCATCTCATGTACCTCTAACCTCGGAATAGCTGTAACCTTCTGTCTTTGTTTTTGATGTCGCAACACACACGCCAATGGCTTGTCTCCCCAAAGCACCTCCTCTACCCCTGCCTGCACCCTTACTGCTTGAAACCTTTCGTTTTGTAACTCCCTCAGTCTCCACTTGACCTCGACAATTTCATCCATATGATAGCTTCCCCCCACAGCCCCCTGCCCATAACAACCCCTTAACCTGTCCTCTAAATAATTTGAAAGTCCATGTTTTAAATCATTGATACGTTTTCCCACCTCCACATAATTTTTCCTAATCCTTTCCTTGGCTACACAATCCCACCATTGCACGACATCTTCCACTCCCTCTGCCTCTTCGCTAAGCTCCTTCCACAGGACAGAAAATCCCTCTAACCCCTCCTCATCACTCAATGCACTTATATTTAATTTCCAGTAACTCCTGTATATTTCCGCAAGCGCCTCCCACCCAACCTCCACCAACACTGCCCTATGATCCGACCATGCTGCTTCAACAGTTTTGAAAGATCGCACTACAACCCCGTGAGAAAGATACACCCTATCTAACCTCGCAGCATACCCTCTCCTAACAAACGTATGATCTGTCTCAGACGCCCCCCCTCGAACGAGTCCCATAACCTAATATCCCTCATTAAATCCCTTAGGGTCACAGACACATAGCCTGCCCCTTTCGGTTCCACATCAGCCCTCCTAATAACGCAGTTCCAATCACCTCCTACTATTGCCACCTCCGGTAATGCACGGAAAAAAAAAACACAAGGTCTTCACACGCAAACTCCTGCTTCACCTGCACGTTATTCTCTGCAGGTGCATATACGCTAATGAAGGCCACACGTTTGCCCATCCACCAACCATCTATGCACAACACCCTTCCCCCTCCCCCCTCACTTCTCTGCAAAACAAACAGGCTTGCCTCCCTAATTAATATACCCACCCCTCCTTTCAAATGGGCAGATGGCAGGGTTACCACCTGAAACCCCGCCACCTCCAACACCCTACCCTCCTTAAAATTATGGTCCTGAAGGAACACAACATCCACTCTAAATTTATTCAGAAACATTTTAAACCATTCTCTCTTTACACTATTACACAGACCATTAACGTTTACTGTCATACACTGGAGGCCTATTAAAGTTTCCACCCCTGCCTCCTCTCTTCACTCTTCCGATGGGCACACTTCCCTCTCTCCCCCCCCCTTCTTTTGGTGCCTCCTGTCGTGGCCACCACTACCTTCACCTTCTGCCCAAATTTGCTTTCCAGGCTGCTGCGCTGGCGTTAGGACATCATTTCTTGTGACAATCGCATACTCCATAGCCTGGTCTGGGGATGCCTCACAATGTACCTCAACCTCCACTGTACACTGTTGTAATGATCTCGGTGACACCTCAGTCACGCTGTCACTCCCGTCGTCCGAATAGTTCCCCTGTTGCTGATGTACCACAGCCGTCAACTCGTCTTCTACCACCTTTCCAGGTGCAGCCACCTCCTCAGGCGGTGACAAGGACTTCAGAACCTCAGCTAATTCCTCCTCAATTTCCAACACTTCCTCCTGAACTTTTTGCTCATCTCGATCCTCTGGAAGTGTCTCTGGGCCAGGTAACTGGTCAAGGGCCTCACCCTCTCCCCCAGCCTTATGCGCCTCATCCACTATCTCACTCCATAGACGACCACGCCCTCCTTCACGTCGTTGAGCATCACCTGCTTCCTCCAGTGTAGAAGCGGATGCCTCCGCCTCTGGTCCAGGAGCTCGTTGCCTCTTCCCACACGCCGCCGCTATGTGATCATATTCCCCACATAGTCGGCATGTACGTCTTTGCCCGGCGTATGACACCATGACCTGTGTCCTGAATTCCTTTAGGTACACGTAAGATGGTATGGGGTGTCGCAATGTCATTTTCAGGTTAAAAGTGCCCTCTGGCAGACCTGCATAGGCACCCATCACCCACGCACCATGCTGGGCCAAATGAACAGTTGTGTATTCCTCAGAAACTTTTCTGATGTCTCTCATCAGCCTCAAAGAGGACATTACGCAGTTTTATCCATGTATAATGTCTGGATACATCGATCATCCTCACAAAAACAGCTGGTGTTACATCAAGACATACGTCCTGAAAACGGTTGACCAACGATTCATAAACCGTTGCTGAGAGCAGTTTCACAATAAATCTATGTGCTCCGTTCAATGCTACCCTGTACAACTCTCAATCCTGAATGCCTTACGTGTCTCTGGTGATTTTGGGTAGTAATACCTGGGCTGAAACTGGCGTTATTGCCCCACTGAGAAGTTCAACACCGACATTGTTGATCCTGCGTCTATGACTGAACGCCATGTTGACTAATGGTAGTTCTCCTGGGCTGACAGCAGAGGCGTGACAAACACCACCTCACACTACTGCAGTCAGGGAACTGAAGGGCATTTGCGGAGGAGGTCCGCACGGCCCAAGAGCGATGCGAACAATGAATATTTTATTAATATCGGGTAATTTTAGGACAGGGGGGGTTGGAAAATATCCTTTTAATTTCTTCGAAGCTTTGGATGGCTTCTTCAGAATAACTAAGAGGTTCCTTGACACCCTTTTTCAAATAGTCTGTGAGAACTGAAGTGAAACTACTTAAATTTGGTACAAAACTTCTGTAGAAGTTTACAGATCCAAGGAAACTTCTTAATAACTTTTTGGTAGCAGGGAATGTACTTTCTAAAATGGCTTTAGTCTTATTAGGAAGAGGTGATAAAGTGTTGTCAGAGATAATGAACCCGAGGTATTGTACCTTAGGTTAGCCAAGAAAGCACTTCTGTGGCTTGACTGTAAGGCCATGAGTTCTTAGTCTTTTCAAAACGAGCGACAGTGTAGTTAAATGGTCTTCTCAGACATGCGTCATGATATAAATATTATCAAAATACATTGAGACATTCCTGAGATCAGAAAGAACTATTCTCATAAGCCTAATATACGTGGCACACGTGGTAACCAAGCCGAAAGGCATTGTGCGATATTGCATTAGACCTCTATGAGTAGGGAAAGCCGTGTATGGTTTTGAGTCTGGGTGTAATGGCACTTGATGGTATGCTTGTGAGATATCTAACTCCAAGAAGAATTTACAGTCATGGAGTTTATACAAGTCATGATCGATCACTGGCATGGGTTCTGCATCCCATTCAGTGATAGTATTTAAATAACGAAAATCTTGTGCCAGTCTGTAAGAATTGTCGGGTTTCTTAACCATAACAACTGGTGATTTCAAAGGTTCAATGATATTTAAGTTTAATAGTTTGTCAACTTCATTATCAAATGTTTTCCGTAAGTGAATGGGAACAAGGTAGATTTTCCGCCTTACTGGTTCATGATCTGACAATTCAATCTTGTGTACAACACTGGTGGTAAGTCCTGGGATCTCTGTGAATACGTCAGAAAATGTATTTACTAAGGCACTTACTTGAGACCTTTGTTTATTTGATATTTCGTTGTTGATGTTGACGTCTGACTTCTTCGGTGAAGGATCATTCGTTAAGATATCCAGTAGTTCCTTTGACATTCGCTGCCTGACCACGGTAGAGTGTGGTTGTGTTCTGCACCCCTCTGCTGTTTGTAGGCGAGCTCCCTTGACAGTTACCTGGCTGCAGTGGTGTGAAGTGGTGCTGTCACGCCTCTGCTAACAATATAGGTGCACTGTGATTGTCAAGATGGCGGTTAGTCTGAGACGCCGGATAAATACTGTAGGCATTGAGCTACTTAGAGGAACGATAGCGCCTAGTTCTGCGCAAGTCTTCTTGCCAAAGATCATCCGGGAGACATATGGCATAAAAGATAGTGACTTGTATGGAGTAGCATTAAATGGAGGCTAAAGAATTTTCGTCAAACTGCTATCGGCAACGGTTTATGAATCATTAGTCACCAGGTTTCAGGATGTAAGTCTTAGCATCACTCCAGCTGTCAGTGTAAGAATGATAGATGTTTCACGGCATTATACGTGGATCAAGTTATGCAACGTTCCCTTTGAGGCAGACGAGGCGGATATCAGGAAAGTTTTTGAGACGTATGGGACAGTGCATTATGCTCAACATGGTACGTGGGCGGCAGGCGCCTATGCTGGTTTACCAGAGGGTTCTTTCAACCTCAAAATGACTTTGAGGCACCCAATACCGTCCTATGTGTATCTACAAGAATTCAGGACGCAGGTAATGGTAATGTACCCAGGACAACGACGTGGCCAGGCTTAGGCTTGGTTACAAGTACACGGATGATGCCGATCCTATGTGGTGAGTATGATCACATAGCGGCGACCTGTGACAAGCGAAGACGTGTTCCTAGACCTGTGGTGGACGTCGCAGCCCCTGCTTCAAAGGTGGCAGGTGAGGAACAAACATCTGACAGGTGAGGAACAAACATCTGACGGAGAGCGTGGTGTTTTGTGGAGCGAGATAGTGGATCGGGCACACAGGACTGGTGGTGAGTTGGAGTCCCGCCCCCAGCTGCCTGATCAGGTGTCGTCTCCTGTGGATAAGGAGGAGCGGCAATTACAGGAGAAGGTTCTTGAGCTTGAGGAGGAATTGTTCGAGGCGTTGAAGACTTTTGTCACCGCCTGAGAGGGACATTACACCTGAGCGTGGTGTCATCAGAGAGTCATCGCTCCAAGAAAATCGGAGACATGATATTTTGGGACGTGAGGTGGTTTGGAGTCCTCCGTTGAATCATTAAACCATTCTCAGGTGGAGGTGGAGGTTCATCGAGAGGCAACATCTGACCAAGACATGTGTAACAGGACTGTCACGAGAAAGAGGGCGGCTACATCAGATTCTGATGACGTCCTAACGCCTGCACAAAGGCCTGGGAAACAGACTGAGGTGAAGTGTGAAGGTAGTGGTGTAGGTGGTGGTAGCCATGATAGGAGGCACCGGAAGAAGGAGGGGGGGGGGAAAGAGAGCACTCAAGGTGTCAAACTTAAATTCAAGCTCTGGAGTTGTAAAGAGTGATGAGAGGAAGCAGGGGTGGAAACTTTAATAGGCCTTAGGTGTATGTCTGTGAATGTTAATGGGTTATGTAGCGGTGTGAAGAGAGATTGGTTTCGTAATTTCCTGAATAAATCAAGAGTGGATGTTGTGTCCCTGCAGGAGCACAATTTTAAAGAGGGTAGGGTGTTGGAGGTGGCAGGATTTCGAGTAGTTACCCTGCCATCTCCCCGTCTAAAAGATGGTGTGGGAATTTTAATAAGGGAGACGAGCCCATTTGTTTTGCAGAGAAGCGAGGGAGGAGGGGGAGGGAGGATATTGCATGTGGATGGGTGGTGGATGGGTAAGCGTGTGTCTTTTGTGAGTGTGTATGCACTGGCAGAAAATAACATACAGGTAAAGAATGGTTTTGTGTGCGAGGATCTTGTGTTTTTCTTAAGTGCACTGCCAGAGGTGGCAATAGTTGGTGGGGACTGGAATAGTGTAATCAGGGTGGCTGATGTGGACCCAGAAGGGGCTGGATATATGTCTGTGGCTCTTAGGGATTTATTAAGGGATGTTAGGTTATGTGATGCCTTTGGAGGGGCAGTGTGGGAGACTGAAAATACGTTTGTTAGGAGTGGATATGCTGCAAGACTAGATAGAGTGTACCTTTCTCAGGGAGTGGATGTGAAATCTTTCAGTACTGTTGAGGCTACAATGTCAGATCATAGGGCAGTGGTGGTGGAGGTTGGGTGGGGGATGCTCGCGGACATATATAGAAGTTATTGGAAATTAAATGTAAGTGTGTTAGATGATGAGGGGTTGGAGGGTTTTTCAGTCCTATGGAGGGAGCTTAGTGTGGAAGAACAGGGCGTGGACGACATTGTGACATGGTGGGATAGTGTTGCAAAGGAAAGGATTAGAAAATTTTATGTGAGAGAAGGAAAACGTATTAATAATTTAAAATATGGACTGGCTAACGTTTTAGAGGATAGGTTATGAGGTTGCTGTGGGCGGGGGGTGGGTGGGAATAATTTTCCTATGGATGAAATAGCTGAAATAAAGGGGAGGTTGAGGGTGTTGCAAAATGTAAGGTTTCAAGCTGTAAGGGTGCAGGCAGGGGTGGAAGAAGTGCTTTGGGGCGACAAGCAGTCAGCTTGTCGCCCCAAAGCAACAAAAGCAAAGGCAGGCGGTGACAGCTATCCCATGTTTAGAGGTAACGGAGATGGTTGAGAATTATAGAGCAGGGCAGGAGATATGAACCACGAAGGGGATGTGTGCCTATGCAGAGGCTTGGTACGAGAATTACTGGAAAAGTGGGGGGGGGTGACGTGGCGTTAGACAAGGTGTGTACGTATGTGACATGTAATTTAGGAAATAGTGATAGAAAGGCTTTAGGTGGGACTATTATGGCAGAGGAAATAGAGAATGCATTAAGGGGAATGAGGAAGGGGAAAGCTCCGGGTATTGACGGTTTGACGGTCTCCCAGTAGAATTTTATTTACAACATTGGACGTTAATAAGGGGATTTATAGTTAGATTATTTAATCGTATGAAGGAGGAGGGTAAGTTGGGGGGAAGCAGGTAACAGCAATTGTAGTGTTGGTCCCGAAGGGCAAGGGGCAGCCCACCCTTCAGGAGTACCGAGCCATATCGCTGTGTGCAGACTAAGGTTTTTGCAAAAATTTTAGGTAATAGGTTCAAATGTGTTGTGGGGAGGGTGGTGTCAAAATCTCAGTTTGGGTTGCCGGGAAGGTCAATGATTGAAGGACATGGGATACTGAGAAGTTTTGTGGAAGCTAAGGGTGGGGGTAGAGGGGCTGCTTTGTTGGCTCTAGATTGGCAGGGAGCATATGATAGAGTGGAAAGGGGAGCTTTGCAGGTTATACTTAGGAGACAGGGTTTTGGGGAGGAAATAGTCGAGTGGGTAAATACGTTGTACAAGTGGGCGAAAATGAGGTTACAGATTAATGGATGTATGGGGAGGGAAATTGCAATGGATAGAGGCCTCAGGCAGGGATGCCCCATGTCCCAAATATTGTTTGCGTGTTTCCAGGACCCCTTTTATAGAATGGTTGACCGTAGCTTATGTACTCCAGGTGAGGGAAGTGTGGGGGGTGGGAGGGCCTGGCCGGGTTTAATTGGATATGTTGACGACACCACTGTTCTCATTCATGAAGGGATGTCAATGGGAGTGTTGGACGAGGTTGTGCAATTATTTGGAAGTGCCACGGGTATGCAGGTAAATAGTGCAAAGTCAAGGTGCATGGGGTTGGGTTCTTGGGTGGGGGGTGTGGGGGGGAGATGTAATGTTGTTAAAGAATGGGCGGTGTCTTTAAAGATTTGTGGTATTATTTATAAGGATGACATGGTTGCGGCGTGGGAGGAAAACTCAGATAGGTTATTGGAAAGGATCGTGGGGCGTCTAGGTGTTCTGAGACCCCAGCACCTAACTCTTATACAGCGAGTGATAGTCGTAAACATTTTATTGTAGAGTAAGGTTTGGCATGTTGCAGCTGTGTTCCCAATTACAGGGACAGCGATTGCGGGGATTCTAAGATGGGTGTACAAATTTTTGTGGGGTTCACGTTGTGATTGGTTAAGGAGGGAAGTTGTAATGTCACCTGTAAGTCAGGGTGGGTTGGGGTTGATGGATTTGAGATGGAGGGCTAAATGTGTGTTTATTAAATGGGAAGTGTTGTGTGAGGGTGTGAACGTGGGGCAGTTGCGAAGGATTCACGACAGGCTGGGTGTGTGGTATCGAGGAATGGAGTTGAGGGAATGCAAAATCGTTTTGAGGGCTGTGATGTTGGTTAGGGAACTGAGAATGGTTCGTATAAGGGCTTTGTGTAGATTACTTGTAGGTAGGTGCGTTGTCCCAGTTGATGGTTTATTCCCCATGTATGAGTGGAAGAGTATTTGGTTTAGATTTAGTAAAATGAAGTTAAACCCTCGGGTCCATGAGGTGATGTTTCGTTTTCTGCATGGGATCCATCCGTCTGGTGAGATACTACAAAACAGACA
This sequence comes from Cherax quadricarinatus, assembly GCF_038502225.1. Taxonomy (NCBI): domain Eukaryota; kingdom Metazoa; phylum Arthropoda; class Malacostraca; order Decapoda; family Parastacidae; genus Cherax; species Cherax quadricarinatus. The sequence continues at coordinate 61,491 of NW_027195611.1, forward strand.
GGTAGTAGAGAGTAGGAGGTTTGGTATCTGTGGAGGGGATGAGACTGCGTTCCATGTAGTTTACTTTTGTGAAGGGCTAGAGGAGGTTAGGTGCTGGCTAAGTAGCTTGGTACAGAGGGTAGGTGTCCGTGGGGTGTCGGTTTTGCGTGCTTTAAGTCTAGATATGGGTGGGTTAGACGAGGGTGTCATAAGAGCTTTAGATTATATCATGGTAGATTATATATATATGTCGTGGGTGATGAGGGGGAGAGGGGAGAGTGAAGAGAGAAGGAAGGTTCTTGCGGTAACGTTCTATCACACGATGTGTCGTAACAGAGATTTGTATGGGAGGAGGTGGGATCAGGATTTCTCAGAAGGGTATAGAATGCTAACGTTAGGGATTCTCGTAGATCTGTGAATGATAATGAGTGAGTGAAGGGGTTTTCATAGGTTGGAGGGAGTCAGGGGGTCACAGCGGGCTCGCCTCCTAGGAGGGGTCGTGAGAGTGTTGTGAATGTGGGTTTGGAATGGTTTCCTGGTTTTCATTGAGACTTCATGGCATCCAAGTGTGGATGTAGAGCTCATGGTCTCGTTATGATCGATATAACACTTTTCAGAATATAGGTATAATATAGTAGGGTTTTTTTTTATGTATTATTTTGATGTGTATCAGTCTTGTATGACACGACTCTTGAGTTACCTGAAGTTTACCTGGAGAGAGTTCCGGGGGTCAACGCCCCCGCAGCCCGGTCTGTGACCAAGCCTCATGGTTGATCTGAGCCTGATCAACCATGCTGTTACTGCTGGCTGCACGCAATCCAACGTACGAGCCACAGCCCGGCTGATCAGGAACCGACTTTAGGTGCTTGTCCAGTGCCAGCTTGAAGACTGCCAGGGGTCTGTTGGTAATCCCCCTTATGTATGCTGGGAGGCAGTTGAACAGTCTCGGGCCCCTGACACTTATTGTATGGTCTCATAACGTGCTAGTGACACCCCTGCTTTTCATTGGGGGGATGTTGCATCGTCTGCCAAGTCTTTTGCTTTCGTAGTGAGGGATTTTCGTGTGCAAATTTGGTACTAGTCCCTCTAGGATTTTCCAGGTGTATATAATCATGTATCTCTCCCGCCTGCGTTCCAGGGAATACAGGTTCAGGAACCTCAAGTGCTCCCAGTAATTGAGGTGTTTTATCTCCGTTATGCGCGCCGTGAAGGTTCTCTGTACATTTTCTAGGTCAGCAATTTCACCTGCCTTGAAAGGAGCTGTTAGTGTGCAGCAATATTCCAGCCTAGATAGAACAAGTGACCTGAAGAGTGTCATCATGGGCTTGGCATCCCTCGTTTTGAAGGTTCTCATTATCCATCCTGTCATTTTTCTAGCAGATGCGATTGATACAATGTTATGGTCCTTGAAGGTGAGATCCTCCGACATGATCACTCCCAGGTCTTTGACGTTGGTGTTTCGCTCTATTTTGTGGCCAGAATTTGTTTTGTACTCTGATGAAGATTTAATTTCCTCATGTTTACCATATCTGAGTAATTGAAATTTCTCATCGTTGAACTTCATATTGTTTTCTGCAGCCCACTGAAAGATTTGGTTGATGTCCGCCTGGAGCCTTGCAGTGTCTGCAATGGAAGACACTCTCATGCAGATTCGGGTGTCATCTGCAAAGGAAGACACGGTGCTGTGGCTGACATCCTTGTCTATGTCAGATATGAAGATGAGGAACAAGATGGGAGCGAGTACTGTGCCTTGTGGAACAGAGCTTTTCACCGTGGCTGCCTCGGACTTTACTCTGTTGACTACTACTCTCTGTGTTCTGTTAGTGAGGAAATTATAGATCCATCGACCGACTTTTCCTGTTATTCCTTTAGCACGCATTTTGTGCGCTATTACGCCATGGTCACACTTGTCGAAGGCTTTTGCAAAGTCTGTATATATTACATCTGCATTCTTTTTGTCTTCTAGTGCATCTAGGACCTTGTCGTAGTGATCCAATAGTTGACAGACAGGAGCGACCTGTTCTAAACCCATGTTGCCCTGGGTTGTGTAACTGATGGGTTTCTAGATGGGTGGTGATCTTGCTTCTTAGGACCCTTTCAAAGATTTTTATGATATGGGATGTTAGTGCTATCGGTCTGTAGTTCTTTGCTGTTGCTTTACTGCTCCCTTTGTGGAGTGGGGCTATGTCTGTTGTTTTTAGTAACTGTGGGACGACCCCCGTGTCCATGCTCCCTCTCCATAGGATGGTAAAGGCTCGTGATAGGGGCTTCTTGCAGTTCTTGATGAACACGGAGTTCCATGAGTCTGGCCCTGGGGCAGAGTGCATGGGCATATCATTTATCGCCTGTTCGAAGTCATTTGGCGTCAGGATAACATCAGATAGGCTTGTGTTAACCAAATTCTGTGGCTCTCTCATAAAAAAATCATTTTGATCTTCGACTATCAGTCTGGTTAGTGGCTTGCTAAAAACTGAGTCATATTGGGACTTGAGTAGCTCACTCATTTCCTTGCTGTCATCTGTGTAGGACCCATCTTGTTTAAGTAAGGGCCCAATACTGGACGTTGTTCTCGACTTTGATTTGGCATAGGAGAAGAAATACTTTGGGTTTCTTTCGATTTCATTTATGGCTTTTAGTTCTTCCCGCGATTCCTGACTCCTATAAGATTCCTTTAGCTTAAGATCGATGTTTGCTATTTCTCTGACCAGTGTCTCCCTACGCATTTCAGATAGATTGACCTCTTTTAGCCGCTCTGTTATTCTTTTCCGTCGTCTGTAAAGGGAGCGCCTGTCTCTTTCTATTTTACATCTACTCCTCCTTTTTCTTAGAGGAATAAGTCTTGTGCATACATCGAGTGCCACCAAGTTAATCTGTTCTAGGCATAAGTTGGGGTCTGTGTTGCTTAGTATATCTTCCCAGCTTATATCGGTTAGGACTTGGTTTACTTGGTCCCACTTTATGTTTTTGTTATTGAAGTTGAATTTGGTGAATGCTCCCTCGTGACTAATCTCATTTTGTCGGTCTGGGGCTCCGCGCATTCATGTCTGAACCTCAATTATGTTGTGATCTGAGTATATTGTTTTTGATATGGTGACATTTCTTATCAAATCATCATTGTTAGTGAAGATGAGGTCTAGTGTATTCTCAATTCTAGTAGGCTCTATTATTTGCTGCTTTAAAGTGAATTTTGTGCAGAGATTTAAAAGCTCATGTGAGTGTGAGTTTTCATCAGAGCTGCCTCCTGGTGTTATTACTGCAACAATATTATTTGCTATATTCCTCCATTTTAGGTGCCTTAAGTTGAAATCCCCCAGGAGCAAGATGTTGGGTGCAGGAGCTGGAAGATTTTCCAGACAGTGGTCAATTTTTAACAGCTGTTCCTGGAATTGCTGGGATGTTGCATCCGGAGGCTTGTAGACTACCACAATGACTAGGTTTTGGTTCTCGATCTTTACTGCTAAAACTTCCACTACATCATTTGAGGCATTAAGCAGTTCTGTGCAAACAAGTGACTCTGCAATGTACAGGCCAAGCCCCCCCCCCTTTTTGCCTGTTCACTCTCTCACATCTGTATAGGTTGTAACCTGAGATCCATATTTCGTTGTCCAAGTGATCCTTTATGTGGGTCTCAGTGAAAGCCGCTAACATTGCTTTTGCCTCTGCAAGCAGTCCACGGATGAAAGGTATTTTGTTGTTTGTTGCTGGCTTTAGACCCTGTATATTTGCAAAGAACATAAGAACATAAGAACGAAGGAACACTGCAGCAGGCCTACTGGCCCATGCGAGGCAGGTCCAAGTTTCCTACCGGCTTAAGCCAATGCACCCAACCTAGTCAGGTCAGGTCACCCTGACTTAATGTGTATGTGTGTGTGTGTTGTGTATGTGTGTATGTGTGTTGTGTGTATGTTGTGTGTATGTGTGTGTGTTGTGTGTATGTTGTGTGTGTTGTGTGTATGTTGTGTGTATGTGTGTGTGTTGTGTGTATGTTGTGTGTGTGTGTGTGTGTGTTGTGTATGTGTGTGTTGTGTGTGTGTATGTTGTGTGTGTGTGTGTATGTGTAAGGGAGGAACACGGCAACCGTCCTGGTAGCACAAGCTAATCAGGCCCAACTCACACCCACCCACACCCACTCATGTATTTATCCAACCTATTTTTAAAGCTACACAACGTTCTGGCCTCTATGACTGTACTTGGGAGTTTGTTCCACTCATCCACAACTCAACTCAACCAAACCAGTACTTTCCTATATCCTTCCTGAATCTGAATTTTTCTAACTTAAAACCATTGCTGCGAGTCCTGTCTAGGCTAGATATTTTCAGCACACTATTTACATCCCCTTTATTTATTCCAGTCTTCCATTTATACACCTCAATCATATCCCCCCTAATTCTACGTCTTTCTAGAGAGTGCAGATTCAAGGCTCTTAGTCTATTCTCATAGGGAAGGTTTCTGATACATGGGATCAACTTTGTCATCCTCCTTTGTACATTTTCCAAAGCATTTATATCCATTCTGTAATACGGTGACCAAAACTGTGCAGCATAATCTAAATGAGGCCTAACCAAGGATGTATAGAGTTGAAGAACAACCTGAGGACTCCTATTATTTATGCTTCTTGATATGAAGCCAAGGATTCTATTAGCTTTATTGCAAACACTTATGCACTGTTGTCTTAAGAACATAAGAACGGAGGAACACTGCAGAAGGCCTACTGGCCCATGCGAGGCAGGTCCAAGTCTCCTACCGGCTTAAGCCAATGCACCCAACCTAGTCAGGTCAGGTCACATTGACTTAAGGGAGGAACACGGCAACCGACCTGGTAGCACAAGCTATCAGGTCCAACTCACACCCACCCACATCCACTCATGTATTTATCCAACCTATTTTTAAAGCTACACAACGTTCTGGCCTCTATAACTGTACTCGGGAGTTTGTTCCACTCATCCACAACTCTATTACCAAACCAGTACTTTCCTATATCCTTCCTGAATCTGAATTTTTCCAACTTAAAACCATTGCTGCGAGTCCTGTCTAGGCTAGATATTTTCAGCACACTATTTACATCCCCTTTATTTATTCCTGTCTTCCATTTATACACCTCTATCATATCCCCCCTAATTCTACGTCTTTCTAGAGAGTGCAGATTCAAGGCTCTTAGTCTATTCTCATAGCGAAGGTTTCTAATACATGGGATCAACTTTGTCATCCTCCTTTGTACATTTTCCAGAGAATTTATGTCCATTCTGTAATACGATGACCAAAACTGTGCAGCATAATCTAAATGAGGCCTAACCAAGGATGTATAGAGTTGAAGAACAACCTGAGGACTCCTATTATTTATGCTTCTTGATATGAAGCCAAGGATTCTATTAGCTTTATTGCGAACACTTATGCACTGTTGTCTTGGTTTCAGATTACTGCTAACCAGAACTCCTAAATCTTTTTTGCAATCCGTAATATTAAGATCTACATTATTTAGTTTATATGTGGCATGGTTATTGTCCTGTCCAACATTTAGAACTTTGCATTTGTCTATATTAAACTGCATCTGCCACTTCTCCGACCACTGCATCAGTCTATTCAAATCTTCCTGGAGTGCTCGAATGTCCTCGTCAGAATGAATTCGACGGCCTATTTTGGTGTCATCGGCAAACTTGCCGATGTTGCTCTTTATGCCCTCATCTATGTCGTTTATGTAGATTGTGAACAGCAGGGGGCCCAACACTGACCCCTGTGGAACACCGCTCGTGACGCTTCCCCACTCTGATCTCTCCCCATTTATGCAAACTCTCTGCTGCCTATTTGTCAACCATGCCTCTAACCAGGAAAAAATTTCTCCTATTCCATGTGCTTTAATTTTCCTCAATAGTCTCTGATGTGGGACCCTGTCAAAAGCCTTACTGACCATCGACTGTGGTTCCACTCCAGGAATGACTGGATTTGGTGTACGATTTCTGCTATTTCCTGCCAGTTTTTTTTCCTTCCTGGCACTAAAAAACCTCTCCCTCTTGAGTGGCTGTGGCAACCCAGGTTTTCCCATGGCCTGGATGTTTTGTATCTTTTTGTCCCCTTTAGATGGTGTGCCTGGCAATTTAAGTTATAGCACAGTCTTTCCTGTACTGAAGAGGTATACATTTCAGGGTGAAAAAGCTTACAGGAAGGGAGTTTGTATTTTCCTGTTGTCATATGGGCATGGCATTTTCTAGGGTGGTCATAGTTACATGTCCCATCTGTTTTTCCAGATTTCCCATGTCTGCCGATACCAAGTGCATAGTATGTGCACAGGCTTGGTTTCCGTTTGCCTTGGCTATTTCCTGTTGTATTTCTAGTTTGCAATATTGGTAATATTGGCAATATGAGTAATAAGTTCTTTGCGACATGAAGTGTGTTTTAGTTTGTATTTATATTACGTGCTGGGTTTTTGTATGATGAGATATATACTGTTTTTGCTTGGTGTATACAGTGCTTCTGACTAATGTGGTTTGTGAAACTTTTTGTGTGTATGTGTGTGTGTGTGTGTGTGTGTGTGTGTGTGTGTGTGTGTGTGTGTGTGTGTGTGTGTGTGTGTGTGTGTGTGGTGTGTGTGTGGTGTGTGTGTTGTGTGTGTGTGTGGTGTGTGTGTTGTGTGTGTGTGTTGTGTGTGTGGTGTGTGTCTTGTGTGTGTGTGTGTGTGTGTGTACTCACCTATTTGTACTCACCTATTTGTGGTTGCAGGGGTCGATTCATAGCTCCTGGCCCCGCCTCTTTGCTGATTGCTTCTAGGTCCTCTCTCTCCCTGCACCATGAGCTTGATCATACCTCGCCTTAAAACTATGTATGGTTCCCGCCTCCACTACGTCACTTTCTAGGCTATTCCACGGCCTGACTACTCTATGATTGAAGAAATACTTCCTAACATCCCTTTGATTAATCTGAGTCTTCAACTTCCAATTGTGACCTCTTGTGTCTGTGTCCCATCTCTGGAACATCCCGTCTTTGTCCACCTTGTCTATTCTGCGCAGTATTTTATATGTCGTTATCATGTCTCCCCTGACCCTCCTGTCCTCCAGTGTCGTCAGGCCGATTTCCCTCAACCTTTCTTAGTAGGACAATCCCCGTAGCTCTGGGACTAGTCTTGTTGCAAACCTTTGCACTTTCTCTAATTTCTTGACGTGCTTGACTAGGTGTGTATTCCAAACTGGTGCTGCATACTCCAGTATGGGCCTGACGTAAATGGTAAGCAGAGTCTTGAATGACTCCTTACTGAGGTATTGGAATGCTATCCGTAGGTTTGCCAGGCGCCCGCATGCTGCAGCAGATATCTGATTGATGTGTGCCTCAGGAGATATGCTCGGTGTTATACTCACCCCCAGATCTTTTTCCTTGAGTGAGGTTTGCAGTCTTTGGCCATCTAAACTATATTGTGTCTGTGGTCTTCTTTGCCCTTCCCCAATCTTCTTGACTTTGCATTTGGCAGGGTTAAACTCAAGGAGCCAGTTGCTGGACCACGCTTCCAGCCTGTTCAGGTCTCTTTGTAGTCCTGCCTGATCCTCATCCAATTTGATTCTTCTCATCAACTTCACATCTTCTGCAAACAAGGACACTTCTGAGTATATCCCTTCCAATATGTCGTTCACATATACCAAGAACAGCACAGGTCCTAGGACTGACCCCTGTGGAACCCCGCTTGTCACAAGTGCCCACTCTGACACCTCGTCACATACCATGACTCGTTGTTGCCTCCCTGTCAGGTATTCTCTGATCCATTGCAGTGCCTTTCCTGTTGTGTGTGCATGATCCTCTAGCTTTTGCAGTAACCTCTTGTGAGGAACTGTGTCGAAGGCCTTCTTGCAGTCCAAAAAAAATGCAGTCAATCCACCCCTCTCTCTCTTGTCTTACTTCTGTCACCTTGTCATAAAACTCTAGTAGGTTTGTGACACAGGATTTTCCTTCCCTGAAACCGTGCTGGTTGTCAATTATACACTTGTTTCTTTCCAGGTGCTCCACCACTCTCCTCCTGATGATCTTCTCCATGACCTTGCATACTATACACGTTAGTAATACAGGTCTGTAGTTTAGTGTCTCATGTCTGTCTCTCTTTTTAAAAATTGGGACTACATTTGCCATCTTCCATACCTCAGGGAGTTGCCCAGTTTCAAATGATGTGTTGAAGATCTTTGTTAATGGCACACACAATATCTCTTCTCCCTCTTTAAGGACCCATGGAGAGATGTCTGGTCCCACCGCCTTTGAGGTGTCAAGATCGCATAGCAGCTTCACTTCCTCCTTGGTTATATGTACCTCATCCAGCACTTGCTGGTGTACCCCCCTGTTCTGATTTCCTGGAATCCTACTTGTTTCCACTGTAAATACTTCTTTAAATCTCGTGTTGAGCTCCTGACATACCTCTCGGTCGTTTCTTGTGAATTCCCCATCACCCTTCCTCAGTCTGATTACCTGGTCCTTGACTGTTGTTTTCCTCCTGATGTGGCTGTACAACAGCTTCGGGTCAGTCTTGACTTTCGATGCTATGTCATTTACATATTGTTGCTGAGCCTCCCTTCTTATCTGTGCATGGAAATATAAACACAAATGCAGTATAATGTGATCCTTTATTGACTACGTTTCGCTCACACAGTGGGCTTTTTCAAGTCACAAACAGAACTACCTGGGGTGGAGGGAACGCGAGTATTTATAGTCCGGTTCAGAATGCTGAGGTCAGGTGAAGAATGCTGCATCTGATGATGTACCGAGTGGGGTTATAGAGTCTAAAAACTTGGGTAGCTTGGAAAGGAGATTGGATAAGTTTGTGAGCAGACCTTCTACAGTGTTCTTATGTGGGATAGCGATGAAGAAGTTTCTTGGCAAGTGGTTCAGCTATGTTATAGAAGCCACTATTCTGGTTGAAGTTGTCGGATATAGAAATAAGTGATGATTCCAGGATTCTTCGGTATTGAGTGTTGTCTTCTGTGGCGATAAGTCTTGAGTTTCTGTAGTTTATCAAGTGGTTGTGTGAATTACGGTGTTGTACGCAGGCATTCCTTGTGTCGTCAGACCTGCTTGCGTATTGGTGTTCTGAAATACGTGTTTGGAGGTCCCTTGATGTTTCGCCCACGTATAACTTGTTGCAGTCATTACAAGGGATTATGTATACCCCTGCAGAGGATGGAGGCTTGTCCTGCCTACTACTGGTGATGTCCTTGATGGTCGTGGTTGTGGAGGTAGATACTTGGAATGATGTTTTGGCAAAGATGTTGGAAACATGTTTGGCAATGGAGTTGGTGGGAAGGACTATGTATCTCTTCTCGGCAGTGTCTACTCTGGGTGTGTTGAAGATGTTTAATGCCCGCCGTCTGCAGTCTCTGATGAAGTGACGAGGATAGTGGAGTTTAGAAAATATTTGTTCAATTATAGTGCATTCTTCCTCAAGGAACTCGTTGCTGCAGATTCTGAGTGCACGCAAACGTGGTGTAATTATAGGCTTCTTCCTGCGTGCACTCAGAATCTGCAGCAACGAGTTCCTTGAGGAAGAATGCACTATAATTGAACAAATATTTTCTAAACTCCACTGTCCTCGTCACTTCATCAGAGACTGCAGACGGCGGGCATTAAACATCTTCAACACACCCAGAGTAGACACTGCCGAGAAGAGATACATAGTCCTTCCCACCAACTCCATTGCCAAACATGTTTCCAACATCTTTGCCAAAACATCTTTCCAAGTATCTACCTCCACAACCACGACCATCAAGGACATCACCAGTAGTAGACAGGACAAGCCTCCATCCTCTGCAGGGGTATACATAATCCCTTGTAATGACTGCAACAAGTTATACGTGGGCGAAACATCAAGGGACCTCCAAACACGTATTTCAGAACACCAATACGCAAGCAGGTCTGACGACACAAGGAATGCCTGCGTACAACACCGTAATTCACACAACCACTTGATAAACTACAGAAACTCAAGACTTATCGCCACAGAAGACAACACTCAATACCGAAGAATCCTGGAATCATCACTTATTTCTATATCCGACAACTTCAACCAGAATAGTGGCTTCTATAACATAGCTGAACCACTTGCCAAGAAACTTCTTCATCGCTATCCCACATAAGAGCACTGTAGAAGGTCTGCTCACAAACTTATCCAATCTCCTTTCCAAGCTACCCAAGTTTTTAGACTCTATAACCCCACTCGGTACATCATCAGATGCAGCATTCTTCACCTGACCTCAGCATTCTGAACCGGACTATAAATACTCGCGTTCCCTCCACCCCAGGTAGTTCTGTTTGTGACTTGAAACAGCCCACTGTGTGGGCGAAACGTAGTCAATAAAGGATCACATTATACTGCATTTGTGTTTATATTTCCATTGTGTCGGTATTTTATACCATTTATTTTTATCTGTGCATATTCGCTTCTGGCTCTTCGGCTAATCTCTTTATTTTCCTGAGTTCTCTGTCTTCTCTACCTTTTTCATTCTCTAGTACACCTAGTTTTTGCCTCCCTACACCTTTGGGTGAACCAAGGACTCGTTCTGTTCTTCCCATTATTTCTGTTTCCCTTGGGAACAAACCTCTCCTCCGCCTCCTTGCATTTTGTTGCCACATAGTCCATCATTTCTTGTACTGGTTTTCCTGTCAGTTCCCTCTCCCACTGAATGTTTTGAAGGAAGTTCTTCATGCCTGAGTAGTTCCCCCTTTTGTAGTTAGGTTTATCCTACCCTATTCCTGCTACTCTCTCCACTTGGAGTTCAACTATGTAGTCGAAGCACAGAACCACATGATCACTAGCTCCCAGGGGCCTTTCATACAAGATATCCACAATGTCCGAACTACTCAATGTGAATACAAGGTCCAGTCTTGCTGGTTCATCTTCTCCTCTCTCTCTGGTAGTCTCTAACATGTTGATACATGAGGTTTTCCAGTACCACATCCATCATCTTGCCTCTCCATATTTCGGGAACCCCATGGGGCTCCAGGTTTTCCCAGTCAATCTCCTTGTGATTGAAATCACCCATAACTAGTAACTTTGCTCCCCCCATGTGTGCTCTCCTGGCCACCTCGGCTAATGTGTCGACCATTGCTCTGTTGCTCTCATCGTATTCTTCTATTGGCCTCCTGCAGTTCTGTGGTGGGTTGTACATTACTGCAATTATCACCTTATGTCCCTCAGACTGGATTGTTCCTACTAAGTAGTCCCTTTCACCCGTGCCATCCATTCCTTCCATTTTCTCAAAACCCCACTGGTTTTTAATGAGCAGTGCAACTCCTCCTCCCCCTCTCCTCCCTCTGTCTTTCCTGAGGATTTGATATCCGGGTGGAAGGGCTGAATCTGTTATTTGGTGAGTTTTGTTTCTGTGAGTGCTATTATGTCTGGGGATGTCTCCTTGATTCTTTTGTGCCACTCCTCAAACTTATTTGTTATTCCATCTGCATTTGTATACAACACCTTCAACTTCTTTTCTAAGACTGTGGTCTGGGAGGTGTTTTGGGGTTGGGGAAGTAGGAGACCTGATAAGGAACTATGGGTGGTTGCTGTAGGGGTGGAGTTTGTAATGCAGTGGGTGGGGGCATTGGATGTGGCATTGGTGTTTTGGTTTAGAGTGTTTGGCTGCACTGGGGTTGACCTGGTTGGGAGGCTTCTATAGGAAGCTGTGAGGGAGATTGTATTTGATCTTCTTCCTGTGTCTGGGATCTCCTGTCTGTCTTCTCCATCCCCTCTCTTTCCTCCTTTCGCCTTTGTACCATCTCTCAGTTTCTGCCTTTCTTCTTGTGTTCTGTTGTGGTCGAGATACACCTTCCTGTATGCCGGCATGTCCCTTAATCGTGCTTTCTCTTGCAGGATCCTGTTCTGAGTCGATTCTGCCTTGGTCACTTTCACTGGCTGGGTTCTTTTTTTTTACAAACCCCCCTATTCTCTGAAAATTTTCCAGCTGGGTCATGTCTTCTCCTATTACTTTCATGATGCTTTCAATTGCTTTTTTCCCCCTTGTTTTCTTGCTTCATAAGTTTCCCCTTCAACTTCCTGGAGCCCATACAAAAAGACTGACCTCACCCTTTCATTCTCCCACTGCATATCCCTGTGTATCCCCTCATTCAATTTGATTTCCTCTATTGCAGCTTTCCTCTCTTCAGTTTCACTAGCTAATGTACTTGGGCTTAGTGGCCTGTCATTTTCCCTTCTCGGCTTTCCCTGGGCTCTGCTGTGGTCTGTTAGGGCATCCACATATAGCTTAGCTCTTTCATTTACTACAGTCTCCACTGATAGAGCTTCTACCAGTGGAGACTGTAGTAAATGAAAGAGCTAAGCTATATGTGGAGGCCCTAACAGACCACAGCAGAGCCCAGGGAAACCCGAGAAGGGAAAATGACAGGCCACTGAGCCCAAGTACATTAGCTAGTTAAACTGAAGAAAGGAAAGCTGCAATGGAGGAAATCAAATTGAATGAGGGGATACACAGGGATATGCAGTGGGAGAATGAAAGGGTGAGGTCAGTCTATGTGTATGGGCTCCAGGAAGTTGAAGTGGAAACATATGAAGCAAGAAAACAAGGGAAAAAAAAGCAATTGAAAGCATCATGAAAGTAATAGGAGAAAACATGACCCAGCTGGAAAATTTTCAGAGAATAGGGGGGTTTGTAAAAAAAAGAACCCGGCCAGTGAAAGTGATCTTCAAGGCAGAATCTACTCGGAACAGGATCCTTTGTGTGTGTGTGTATTTGTGTGTGTGTGTGAGTGTGTGTGTGTGTGTGTGTACTCACCTATTTGTACTCACCTATTTGTGGTTGCAGGGGTCGATTCACAGCTCCTGGCCCCGCCTCTTCGCTGATTGCTACTAGGTCCTCTCTCTCCCTGCCCCATGAGCTCTATCATACCTCGCCTTAAAACTATGTATGGTTCCCGCCTCCACTACGTCACTTTCTAGGCTATTCCATGGCCTGACTACTCTATGACTGAAGAAATACTTCCTAACATCCCTTTGATTCATCTGAGTCTTCAACTTCCAATTGTGACCTCTTGTGTCTGTGTCCCTTCTCTGGAACATCCCGTCTTTGTCCACCTTGTCTATTCCACGCAGTATTTTACATGTCGTTATCATGTCTCCCCTGACCCTCCTGTCCTCCAGTGTCGTCAGGTTGATTTCTCTTAACCTCTCCTCGTAGGACATGCCTCTTAGCTCTGGGACTAGTCTTGTTGCAAACCTTTGCACTTTCTCTAATTTCTTGATGTGCTTGACTAGGTGTGGATTCCAAACTGGTGCTGCATACTCCAGTATGGGCCTGACGTAAATGGTATACAGAGTCTTGAATGAATCTTTACTGAGATGTCGGAATGCTTTTCTGAGGTTTGCTAGGCGCCCATATGCTGCAGCAGTTATTTGGTTGATGTGCGCTTCAGGAGATGTGCCTGGTGTTATACTCACCCCCAGATCTTTTTCCTTGAGTGAGGTTTGCAGTCTTTGGCCATCTAAACTATATTGTGTCTGCGGTCTTCTTTGCCCTTCCCCAATCTTCATGACTTTGCACTTGGTGGGATTGAACTCCAG